>NW_010226338.1:0-2276 GCF_000690775.1 Eurypyga helias
GCTGGAGGAATCTGAAGGGAGGCTGTAACTGACCCTCCGCAAGCACCGGTTGAATCAATAACTTGTGTGTTGTCCTCGGGAGAAGCTCTGAGGATGTGCTCACGAGTGAAGAACTAGTGGTCAGTCTATAAAACTGTAGAGAGGTGACTTTGACACTGAATGGTGAAAGATGCTGTCTTTGAGGTTTATACTAATATTTTTATGCAGTCAGCAAGGGCAGAATCTGACCTGGGAAAACTTATTCCTAACCTTAGGGGAAGAGATTGCCAAAAATTTTAATTTGACCAACTGTTGGGTCTGTGGAAGTCCAGAAAACTCTGAATATTGGCCATGGGTAGCCCAGCCTATTCAGCCTAAATGGTGGGTTAGTGACTTAAGTATAGTCCATAAGGGAACTGGGTTTTGGGCTGAGGAAGGGAGTCCATGGCAATTCTGCTTTCCAGGGAAAGGTATTTGTTGCCTAAATAGAACCAATGGAGGAGGGGTGTCTGTAGGAGAAAGTACCAGTGAATGGACATTGTCTCCTGGATATGATTGTGTCCATCAAGGCTGTGCACCATTCAGTTGTTCCAAGCATTAAGGGAAAAGGAATCAGAACCATGTTCAGCTTTCTAATAACAGTTGGGTAAAATGCTCATATGTCAACTTTAAAGGCTCTGGTTGTGATAAGGTAGCTTTGGATCAGAAGTTCCAGTCTGATATCCTACTTTGTCAGCAGGACAATACCACAGATGAAAAATATGTAGCACGGGTATTTTGTTGGGCATGGCAGCATTATAATGGGACTAGAACTTACTTCCAAGAATTCTGGTCTAGCACCAGAGAGAAACAAATTGGGGATGTAACTGTAGGTGGCAATTAGAGGCAGGGGCATGGAGATGTATTTATTGTATTAATGGCACCATATACCCCGATGTGATCATTGTGGGAGGAGCTGTAGGGCTTGGGGATAGTTTATATTAGGAAGAACCAAAGAATGAGAAAACTTGGAAGTTTTCTTGGAAGAAGAAACTTGGAAGTCCCCTCCTAATGGGACTTGGGCTTTGAAGAGTCATTATTGGATTTGTGCTTATCGCCAACTACCTAAAAATTGGTCAGGAATATGCTATGTCGGGCTATATAATAGTGGGCTATATTAGCCCACTATTCTTTTTATTGCCTCAAACTCAGGGGAACAGATTAGGAATTAAAGTATATGATGATTTAATACGAGGAAAGAGTTCAATTGATACTCTCCTGACAAAGGGGAGTACACCACCATGGAGAAAAGATGAATGGCCACCTGAACAAATTATACGGTATTACGGAGCAGCAATATGGAATCCCAATGAGGTGATTTCTGGAGCAAGGGAACCAAGTTACAATTTAAACAAGATAATTAGATTACAAGCTGGTTTAGACATTATAACTAACCAAAGAGCTGAAGCCCTCAATCTCCTTGCAGGACAGGCTACTGAAATTAGAGATGCAATTTTCCAACATCGAATGGTCCTAGATTACTTGTTAGCCCAAGAAGAGGGTGTTTGTGGAAAACTAAACAAATCCAGCTGTTGTCTACAAATAGATGATAATAGGAAGGTAGTAAAGCAAATAACAAGAGAGATGAGGAAGCTGGCCCGTGTACCAGTTCAAACCTGGAAAGGATTGGAGTGGGACATGTTCTCATGGTTGCCTGGTGGACCTTCGGTTAAATGTATTATTTTTATTTCTCTGTGCAATAGCAGCTCTGATCTCTGTACCACGGATGATACCTTGTTTTATCTAACTATTTCAATATGCAGTTCAGAGACTGCAGGTGGTGGCCATATCCGAGACAATGCAGAGAGGACAAAAGATGATGATGCTGAAAATTGTACGTAGTCCAGGAAATACTCAAGAAGTGAAAATCCAACTGCTGGTTGCCACATTTTGTAAAGACAATGACTGAGCAAATAGAAGAGGAGGGATTGAGAGGAACATCAGTTTTGTGTCTTTACAAAAGAAGCCTGTGCAAACCCAGGCTCAGGACAAGGAGCTGGGGGAGGCCCTGCAGAGGGCATGCAATGGGGAGGGGTGGTAGTGAGGGCTGCTGGGGAACTGACAGCACTCATCTGCCAAAGATAGGTCCTTTCCAAGTGGAGGTCCATGGAGCCAGGCCCCACGCTGCTCTAATCAGAGGAAAGGGCCCCTGCAAGAGCACAGGGCCAGGTGCCATGGCATCTTGCTGAAGGGAAAGGGGGCCTGCAAGGGCAGAGGACCAAGACCTTAGTCAGCGCAGGACATGGTGGTGGCAGCAG
>NW_010226339.1:0-253 GCF_000690775.1 Eurypyga helias
AGCCCCGATCTGTGCACGCACACACTGTGCCCGTGTTTACATGCACGCGCACACTTGTGCACACGTATCTCCTAGCAAACGCATCCCCTGGCACACGCACACGCATCCCGTGACACCGCACAGACACAAGAAGCCCCAACCCGCACACACACACACTGCGCCCGTGTTTACACGCACACGCACCCCCGTGCACATGTATCCCCTAGCACACGCATCCCATGGCACATGCACACGCATCCCGTGACACCGCCCA
>NW_010226339.1:556-1628 GCF_000690775.1 Eurypyga helias
CACACACCCCCTTTGCCCATGTTTACATGCACATGTAACCTACACGCATGTATCCTCTGGCACATGCACACGCATCCCATGGTACACGCACACGCATCCCATGACACCATGTGGACATGAGAAGCCCTGGCCTGCACATGCACACACCATATCCGTGTTTACACACACACACATGTAACTAATGCACATGCATCCCATGGCACATGCACACGCATCCCGTGATGCCATGCAGACACGAGAAGCCCCGATCTGTGCACGCACACACCGTGCTCGTGTTTACACGCACAGGCACCACACACACGTGCATCCCCTGGCACACACATACCATGAAGTAGTGTGGACATGTGAAGCCCCAACCCCTGTGCCCATGTTTACACACACGTGTATGCCACGCACACGCATCCTGTGACACTGTGCAGACACGAGAAGCCCCGACGTCCACACACACACCCTTTGCCCATATTTACACACACATGTAACCCACACGCATGTATCCTCTGGGGCATGCACACGCAACCCATGGTACACGCACACGCATCCCATGACACCATGAGGACATGAGAAGCACTGGCCTATACCCGTGTTTACACACACACACGTAACCCATGCACACGCATCCCCTGGCACATGCACACGCATCCATGGCACATGCACACGCACCCTGTGCCAACATGCGGACACGAGAAGCCCTGACCTGTGCACGCACACCCTGTGCCCGTGTTTACACGCACACGTAACCCCCACACACCTATCCCCTGGCCCACGCATCCTGTGATGCCGCGTGGACACGAGAAGCCCTGACCTGCGCACGCATGCACAGCACACGTGTTTACACGCACACGCATCCCCCGCCCATACACGCACACACACGGATAACCCACATGCAGATTCCCTGCCCGTGCGTGCGCCCACATGCCCGCAGGCGCGTTCCCGCCCGCATGCCCACACACGTGTTCCCGGCCCGTGCACACGCACACGCGTGTGGCAGGCGTGTTCCTACTTGGCGGGGGGGGCATCGTAGTGGTCCTCCACGAGCTCGTCCTCGCTGAAGAGGCTGTTGGCGCGCAGGGAG
>NW_010226340.1:0-19611 GCF_000690775.1 Eurypyga helias
CGGGAACAGGCGTTGGCCGCCTGTCCCACGAGGCGATGCAGGGCGCGGGGGGCCGGGATCCGTGCTGCCCTGGTGTTGGTTCCTTCATCCGCCCGGCCGGGCTGGGAGCAGGGCTGGCGCACATCCTGCTGCTGGGGCTTGGCTGGCTGAACACTGGCCGGTTGCTGCCTTCTGGTAAATTGGATGGTCGAGATGGAAAACTCGCTTTGCGGGCGTAGCTTCTGTACATGTTGCCCTTTATTTTGTGCGTTTAGGATATTAATGTTCTTTCACAGAAGGCTGTGAGAGGTGTTAAAATCCCAATAACTACAATTGGTCCTGCACAATATTTCAGTGTGTTTTTGCAGTCCATAGTGAGGGGCGCAGTGGCAGGACTTCCAAACAATTAATTGTGCTAAAATGAAAAGATACGGCTTAATCTATGTTTTAAAGTCAAAGCTGCCTTCTTTGGAGAAAAATTCTTAAATTCATAATTTCAAGGGGTGTAATTTCCTACAAGAAAAAATACTGTATGTTTCAAACAATGATTTACAGTAATTCTGATAAAAGCTAGGTTGAGCGTGTTTATTTTGAGTAGAGTTTGGATATTTGACCACATACAATTGTTGCTCGGGGCTTATATATTATTTCTTTTAAAAAAACTCTTATTTGGCTACACGTCTGAAGTAAAGGCATAAAAAGGGTCGTAGGCATTCAGCATACTTTTCTCGTGTCAAATGCTGCTATCATCTTGTAAGCAGTGTCTTACCTTTTTATACAGGCCCTTTGTAAAATCTTCCCTTTCTGGTTCTTGTTTGAATTTTCATGTATAAAGCTAAGTAACATGCTAAATTTCTTGGGGGAAAGCGAGTTAACTAGCAGTTGTTAATTGGTGTGTGTTGTGTAGGTTCACTCTAAGAGCTAATGCTTTCTTTGTCTCGTAAGCAGCATGGAATTTCCTTTCTTCACACTGACTTGTCTCATTTTGGATGAGCTCTTTGTTTATCTGGAAGAGAATAATCTGGCCGAGAAATTCTCTTCTGTAAATTCAACTGACCCTTAAGCAGGCAGCAGATTAAAATCCTTCACCTCAGAGTCAGTAATAAGGTTATTGTGTGGTTTTTTTTAATTTATCTGGAATAACTGCATGTGTAGAAACAGCAAGCAAATTTAAATCATGGGGAAATTTGCGTAATAGATACACAGACTGAATGAATTACTCAAAAAGCTGAAGTCCTTTAAAACAGTGTTGTAATGCTGTGTGTTCAGGCTACACACAGGACTGGTTATTAAGACCTCAGGTGGGTTCTGTGGAGCAGCATGTTTTCATGACAGCATTCACTGTGGTATTTAACAGTGGTGTTCTGGAAGGATTGTTTTCCCATTTTGGCAGCATACAGAGTCTCTTGGGAGTGTGTTGGCTGGTACAGATTTTGCATAGTTCTTGCCACTTAAAAGTTACGGTAATTTAATTTATATTTTTAAAAAATACTCTGTGAAGTGGGCTTTCCAAGAGTCTGGAGCTGTGTTCGATGAAGCGTAGTAGCTCTGCTATTAAGAGTCTGTTGAGATTGTGTGTACATGTTGCGGTTTTTTTTTTAAACTAGATGAGCAACCACAGTAATAAGAGAGCACCGACTACAGCAACACAGAGACTTAAACAAGACTACCTTCGAATTAAGAAAGATCCAGTGCCTTATATCTGTGCAGAGCCCCTCCCATCTAATATCCTTGAATGGTAAGAATCGGAATGAACCTTCGCACACTTGTGAAGAGAGAACAAGATTTTCCAGGTCATCAAGTCTGACTCCCTCACTCCTACAGATTCTGTGGGAATCTTGGTTTTGGGAGACGGGGGATGAAACTTGACATTGATCTTCATTTTTCTAGGGAAATTGATGTTTGATTGTGTGATGTCTTTCATATTGCTTACATTTCCTCCTTTGTCTTAGGCACTATGTTGTGAGAGGACCCGAAATGACTCCCTATGAAGGTAAAAGCACGTAGCAAAAGCGTGCGTGTGCTGTGTGCTGTGATTGGCACGCCTGGGTAGTTGCATGGGCAGTTGTTTGGAATGGGCAAAATAAAACTACTGTAAGTGGCTCTGAAAACAGTTAGTGCAGTTTCAGAGCTGTGGCTTGCGTGATAGCTTCTTGGAAAGAGGAGGTGGTACCGCTGTCTTTTAGTAATATTTCTGTTATCAGGGATTCTAACAAAACCACATTTAGGTTAAAATAAAGACTGAGACCTTCCTGTTAAGTAATTGTTAAAGGGCTTGGAGCAGATAACTCGCCTCAGATAGTACGTGACAGTCAAAGATAATTTCAAAAACACCCATTTTGTTAACACATAAATGTTCTCAGGGAACTGAGGCATATTCTCTTCATGAATTTCTCTGGAGAAAGTGAGGAACGTAAAAGCCCTGTGAATTTGTTGCAGTCACGTATTTCAGTGTCTTCTGGAGCCTCTCACAAAATGCATTTATCATTCTTCATAGGGTTGTATTTGCAGTTAGCTGTGTTTCTGGAAAACTACCCATTTGTATCGTGTAAAATACACTTTGGTTGGTTTTCCTTAAATGTATTACAGACTTGACAACAGAAAATACTGTTTGTCATATGCATGTGAGAGAATTGCCTCCAAAGTAAGACTGCTGTGAGTGTGGATCACTATTCCCTGTGCTCTAGAGGCACAAGGTGTTGAGCTTGATCTCCTTAGTGTGAGAGGGAGAAGGGGACAAAGGGTTTTATTTGGCCCATTTTGAGTAGCAGCTTGGGACTTCATCTTCATGCAAAATAAGTAATTAATCTCTTTATGTAATGCAGGTGGCTATTACCATGGGAAACTAATATTCCCCAGAGAATTTCCTTTTAAACCTCCTAGTATTTATATGATTACACCTAACGGAAGGTTTAAGTGTAATACAAGGTAAGGATTTTCTTCTAACACTTAAGCAATTAACACCATTTTAGCAATATATATAACATGTAATCATTTTAATTGCAAAAATAAAACATCCTGCCTGTCTTATCCTTTTGAAGGTTGTGTCTTTCGATCACTGATTTCCACCCGGATACATGGAATCCAGCTTGGTCAGTCTCAACGATCTTGACGGGCCTTCTTAGTTTTATGGTGGAAAAGGGCCCCACACTGGGCAGCATAGAGACATCAGAGTTCACAGTAAGCTCCGGACTGTACAATGTACCTTTTCTCAGCTTAGGGAATTTTGAATGTCACCTCAGAGTTTAAACAGCAGCTGGCATTGAAATACCTGAGATGAATGTGTTGGTGCCTGCTGCAGATGATGGGCAGATGAATCAAGTCAATTTTAGGTTGTGTAAGGTTGGGGAGAGGAGTTATTAGAGAACTTGAAATCCCTTTTAGTAAACAGTATGGTCAGGGCTGACTTTCTGGTTCCTTCCTTCCTCTTGAAGTGTCTCCCAGGCAGGCATACTAGAACAGATGGAATCCCATGTGGAATCCTATTCCATCCCATAAGATGGAATTGTTTTGTTTATGTTGGAGAAGACCATTTAAGACCATCAATTCCAACCAAGATGAAGAATTGAGAACATAACTTTGTCTAGGAATGTCTGTTGTAGTGATTAATATTCACTATGAAGTTTTAAATACTAGAAACTACATGGCTAGTGGTTTGCACCATTCTTGTGGGAAGTAATCACATGTTGAATTCAAGTATATTAACTTGGTTTATATGCACCTGCTGATAATTTTTGTTTCCTCTACAGAAAAGACAGCTCGCCGCACAAAGCTTAGCATTTAATTTAAAAGATAAAGTCTTCTGCGAGCTCTTCCCTGAAGTGGTGGAGGTAAGGGATTTCACCCCTGCGATAATTTGGTTTTCTGTAGTTTTTCATCTCTGTGTAGATCTGTGATCTAACTGATAAGGACTTCTGCAGGGCAGTCTCTTCTGTCAATCTTGGAAAAAAAGGCGCTTTTGCTATGCGTAAGAATTCATAACTTGAATCTTGCAATGGAATTGTTTTTCTGCTGCACAAAGATCCACTTTATAGAGCATGAAATGCGTGTTTAGGATTGGTATCATAACCACAGCTGAGCTGCACATGTAGCAGACGTGGTTGTGGTCTTAATATTTTACAGTTGTATACTGTGTTTTCTTGAGTTTGGGTAGGTCTGATGTTTGTATATTTGGGCTTGGTCCATCAATATCCTAGATTTCCTAAGTCTCCTTTAAGATCAGAGACTTCCTGCTTTACTTCTGAGAAGGAGAGATATTAAAAAAAAATATTTTCCTTGCACAGCACTAACTCTGTAGGTGTGTCGATACGCAGTTGATATCATCACGTATAGGCAGCAGTTGAATACCATGTTCAGGCTGGACATGCAAGATTTCTGATGTAAGGATTTCTCATTTCTGAAAAAGGCTTCTCAGAAAGTGTACATGTGAACTCAAAATGAACTTGGCCAAATGACTTAGTGTCAACTGCTGAAGTAGGTCACTTTAGAGGAAGTTGGGAAGACTATCCAAGTGTATGTGATTCCATTAATTTAGTTTAAAAGACCTACAATACAAACAAGTGTACATATCCTTCTCCTAAAGTTGTGTGAGAATTTGGGTTCTGAAATCTTTTGGAAACACCCAGTATCTTCAGCACTTTCACTTGCAGCTATTCAGTTTTCTTTTTCCTTTCTCTAGGAGATTAAACAAAAACAGAAAGCACAAGAAGAGCTCAGTAACAGACCTCCATCCCTCCCTTTACCAGATGTTGTCCCTGATGGGGAAGCACACTACGGTCAGAATGGAATACCCCTTCTCAATGGGCACGTACCATTGGCACCTGCCAATCACCCAGGTCTCCAACAGGCCAATCGTAACCATGGACTTCTAGGCGGAGCTTTGGCGAACTTGTTTGTTATAGTTGGTTTTGCAGCCTTTGCCTACACAGTCAAGTATGTACTGAGAAGCATAGCACAAGAGTGAGAATAATAAAAGAAGTGCAAGACCAAATTAGTGGTAGTTGCTGTATGAGTGCGACTCTTTGGGCATCTGACTCTGGCACTGGGATAAATATTTGTTTTAACAAGTTGCAGGTAAAACATTGGTTGGCTCATGGGTTGTGTTTGGGCAATGGAGTAATTTTGATTCGTCGGAAGGTAAAAGAACATTCTGCTTTCAGATCTTCTTGTCCTCGTTACTATCTAGTAGTGGCTCACAAGTCAAAGCATTATTGATGTAATGCTAACATTTCTAGTGCTTTGATTTTTATAGCAGTTTTCCATCTGCTATTTGAAATTTGAAAATCTCAAGCAAATATGGCTTTTTACTTCATCGAACGATTTTTTAGATTTCACAATTTATGCATATCGTATTTGATTTTCGTTAGGCAAGAGTCTGTACAGGTCTTGAAGTAATTCCAGGAGATTTCAGGTGGGCTTGGTAAGGGTTTGGTCAATGTGAACAGTGATGCTACAGAAGATTGCTGGTTTCTTTTTTTAAAACAGTGAACATCATTGCGTGTCTAGTCAGTGGTGATGAGGTGAGTGGGAGATTAACACCCTGTGTGTTCAGTGTGTTGTCTAAATTGTCACTATGTAATTGAAGGTTTTATTTGGGCTACAAGTGCAGTTATCAGCCTGTAGGAATGGTAGCAAGAAAAAGCAGTTGAGTCAGTCTTTAGTGGCAATACCCCTGTCCAGTGTTGTTTTGGATTTGTTCACTTACGGATTTCCATCCTGGGAGATGTTATATTTCAAAGCTGTAATACTTAATTTTGATCACAAGGTGCCACTGTTGGAAAAAAAAAATAAAACTGCACACACCGATGGTGAGTTGGTTGTGTATTCAGAAAATCTCTGGATTTCTTGTGCTTTGGTGAATGAAGCAACCTTAGCCCTTGGGGATGTAAA
Organism: Eurypyga helias; assembly: GCF_000690775.1. Lineage (NCBI taxonomy): Eukaryota > Metazoa > Chordata > Aves > Eurypygiformes > Eurypygidae > Eurypyga > Eurypyga helias. Next base: position 5,869 of record NW_010226340.1, read on the forward strand.
AAGGCAAGTGAGTCTGAATAACAAACCAGCTTCTTCAGTCAACTGAATTAATCTGAGGTGTCACTAGCTGAAGGAAACCCTTAAAATCAGTTCTGCTTGCTTACTTGGAGATTTGCATAAGCTCTTAAAAAAACCATCACCACCACCAGAAGCCGAAACCCAAACCCCTCTAATGAGGCTGAGATTCTAGCAGCCTTTTGCTTTTAGGTGTAAGTTCATCACTGTTCCCCTTCAGAGGGTTGAAACGCTGATGTTTGATGGGACTGCCGGGCTGTGGATGAACACTTGAGCTGCTAGGGTGGTTCAGAAGTCTGAAAGGACTTCAGCTGAGTTTCCTTGGTTCCCCCCTCGCCCTGCTTGCTGAGTTTATCCAAATGCTTTGTTTCATCAGAGGCAAACTTACTGTGCCTTCCATAATTGACAGTGATGCCTAGTCATCTGGGGAAGAACACACTCGCTGTTAAGGATACACCAAACCATCAGAGGTGACAGCAGGGTAAAAAACTGCATCTTACTGCGTGGTCTTAAGTGTTGGAAAGAGCTCAAATGAATATTACCTCATGTATCAAAGAATGTTTTGAAAACTCTTTTATTTTCCCTTTCAGATTTGTGTTCTCTGCTTCTTGGTATCTTGCAATGTAAGCCAAAATGTGTCGTTAACCCCTGAGCCATGCAGCTTAGAGCATCAAACCATGTGACCAATCCTCTGTGATAGGTAGGAATTAGCAAAAGCAGAACAGCTCTGTACTAAAGACATCTTAAAGCATCCTTACTGAGGGAAGGAGGAGATGGGGGGTGTGTGTGTGGGGGTGTTGATTTTGGAAAAGGCTGGATTTCAAACTATATTTATAAATCTTTTAATTTTTTTAATTATTATTTTGTGGTTTTACCGAATCTTATTTATAACAAATTTTTATTTTACCTCTTGTATGTGCTTAATCAGCTCTTGCAGGAAGAGCAGCACCATTTGTATCTATGTAGGAACAGTTCATGTTCTGTCAGTCTGGGGGTGTGCTGGTAAGGAAGGGGAAGTGTCACGTCTTTCCTGCGGCGATAGGATTTTCAAGATGGCTTGTCAGATTGATCTTGGTTTTCCTCAAAGCATATGGACCTGTAGCTGAGGCCGTTCTGCCTCACAGATTTTAGTAGCATTCAAATACGTTTGTGTTCTCGCGATGCCTTTTATTACCGTTGACATCACCTGCAGGCAGAAGCTTGTGATTGGTTTTCTGTTTATCATCTTATGGTAGGTCTAATTTTTTTGTCCACATAAATGAAGGCAAAGGCAAGGAGACCTTGGGCTTGGTGTGTTTGCATCGTTTGTGAAATGTGCCTAACCAAGGGAAAATTACGAGTAAAATTTGGAGATGTTGAGTGAAAGGCATTTTACTATGTGAGAAGAAGTTGGCCTTAAGCTACACCCAAGATCTGAAGGTGGGTCTCTTGTTTTAATAAGTGCCACAAATGGAAACAAACTTCAGTTAAACCCTTGACATGCTGCATTTTTTCTGAGGATTGGTTGTATTTAAAACCCCAAAACTTCCATTTTCTCTTTGGTACCCTGGATTCAGAGAAAGACTTGACAGTCATTTCAGGTGCTGTTTGTGGAAAGCCAGGAGGACTGAGCCCTTGCACCTGTGGCTTAGAAGATACTGATACATCTCCTTGCTCCTTGCCTTTAGTCACGGAAGACTTACTCCCTTTTGTGTAGGTTTTACTGTTCAGTGTTTTTTAAAAGCATTTATGATAGTATGCAGCATCTTGTCTTTTTGTTACCAAAGTCATTAGATGGAGCAAACCATTCTTTGCCATGCAAAAATATTACCGTGCCCTGAAGCAGCACGTTACTAGAATAAAACAAAAAGCTGTCCCTCAGTATATGATATTGGAACAAATTTCTGGCCTTCACTTCCATGCTGCGATTTCGTAGATTTCTGTAAGATTGTCGTCCGCAGATAATAGGGATTTTTTGCAGCTTGAATCGAAAGGCCTCTCGGTGGTCACCTCTAATGATCTCTTGATTTTTAAAATCCTGGATTTGTGTGTAGTCGGAGCTTTTCTCCCCCTACGATTTCAAAGTCAGGGAAATTACTTCAAGCATGTACTGAGGAGTAGAAATGACTGCGTTGTAAAGCTGTTTGTTCATAATAAACATTCATGATAAAATTTACGCTTTCTGTGGGACTGTTTTTGGGAAAGGAATCACTGGGAAGAAATCAGAATTGGATATATATGGACTAGAAAACAAAAACTATGGTGAAACTGTGTCTCCCACTGTTTTTCATCTAGTTTGATATCCCTTACACCTCTGCTAAAATGTCTGCAGGAATCATGGAATGGTTTGGGTTGGAAGGGACCTTAAAGCCCACCCAGTTCCCACCCCCCTGCCATGGACAGGAACTCCTTCTTCCAAACCAGGTTGCTCCAAGCCTCATCCAGCCTGGCCTTGGACACTTCCAGGGATGGGGCATCCACAGCTTCTCTGGGCAACCTGCGCCATTGCCTCCGCACCCTCTGCGGGAAGAATTTCTTCCTTTTATCTAAATACATAGTTTAAACCCATTACCCTTTGTCCTGTCACTCCCCGCCCTTGTGAAAATTAATGTCCAACCCCCTGCAGCTTTCTTGTAGCCCCCCAGGCACTGGAAGGGGCTGTAAGGTCTCCCTGGAGCCTTTTCCAGGCTGAACACCCCCAACTCTCCCAGCCTGTCCCCATAGCAGAGGGGCTCCAGCTCTCAGAACAACTCTGTGGCCTCCTCTAGACCTGACCAACAGGTCCGTGTTGGAAAACCTACAGGTAGTGACTTTTCCATCTTTGTTTGATAATGCAGTTCCTTTAGAGAGAGGGTTTTGTTCTGTAATGACAAACTTCACAGCTGTCACTGTGGTGCAGTACCTGCTTTCAGGGTCTGATCTGAGACATGTTGGAGCCCCTCTAAGATCCCGTTCCACTGTTTTTGCCAACAGTGATGACGTCCCTGAAGGAAAAGTAGATTGGAACCTAGCTGCTCGCTCAGCAATTGCTGCTTGAGTACAGCTTGACTTTGTTCTGCTGTTTTTCCCTTAACATCTGGAGAGCTCGTGATACGTAGTCACCTTCGGTTACCTACGTATCTGGATAGCTTCAGTTCTACTGGAAGCAGTGTCTCTCAGAGCCTGTCTTCACTTCTGACTTTCAGAGTGTGATTTTGGGCAGGCATTCCAGTTGTGTGTGTGGGTCCACCATTGTTTCTAGTAGCAACTTTATAACTTGCTGGAAGTGAGGGATGGGGTTGTTCTTACTTGCCATCTGCTAGGGCTGTGCAGTGTCCTAACTTGTTTTATGAAACTATGCATTTTCCTTAATGTTGGTATTTCTGCCTTATTTTCTTGCTCTTGTGCTTGGAGTTCTTTTGCTCTCCGTTGTTTCGACTTGGTGCTTTTCGTTTTGTCACTTGCCCTACTTCAGGTTTTGTTAGTGCTTGTGTATGCTGGGTTTAGGTAAACCGCGACATCGCGTTCGTAAGGGACCAGTCGGATGAGGATGATAGCCCCGTTGCTGTGTTCGGGATCCGTAGCCGTATGGGATTCTTGCTGTGGGGATGTTCTGCGTGTAGCCTACATGAATTCTGTAGGAAAAAGCCCCTCCTGTTGTGTTTGCAACACAACTTGGGTCTGACATTGGTCACGGGTGTTGATAGCGTGTGTCTAGCCAAATACTAAATGGGAATCTCTCCCGTGTACAGAAGGCCAAAGGAATGAAGTGCTTCTTGCCCGTCGGAGGGATTTCTTCAACTTGCCTTAAGTGTGTAAGCAGTCAGGGAGCGTCAAGCTGTCTTGTCTTCAGATGAGCAAGCTGATCATTTGTAGTTAGAATTAGTACCTTCAGCTCTGCGCTGCCAAAGGTGTATTTGAACGTCTCTGAATGATTTCTGCTGATAACTTGTTGCTATTAGTGGCCTAAGTTGCAAGCCATAGGCAGACAAATGGTGTGGAAGATGATCCTTTTTTGCTGCCCCCCAAAGGGCAGATTTTCCTTCTTAAAGCAGAAAACCCCCATGTTTTCAGTGGAAAAATTGCCTACACACACATGCAAAAGAGGAAAATGAACCAGAACATTCCCATCTCATGTTGTTGAAAAGACTTTTCTGGGCAGCAGACGAGGATTTATTGGGGTTTACCTGGAGCCTTTCGTTAGCGGTAACGTCACTTCACGCCTTGGTCCCTCCGAAGAGCCCATTGCTGGAAACCTATCCCCGTTCTGCCAAGTGTCTCGGTGTTTCCGTGGATTTGCCACGAGATGGCGTAGCGATCCCGCGTGGGTTGGGAGCGAGCGGTGCTGGATGTGCCCGGGGAAGGTGGAAAGAGCCAGATGGAGAGGCTCTCCGAAACGTGGGGCGCGGGGGGCAGCTGGAGTGGCCGTAAGCTCTTGGTCTGTCTTCCCAAAGCTGATCTTTTGTCTGCTGGTGTGTTTAGGTTTGTTCTAACAGATTTGTGTACTAACTCAATCAACAAGCTTGAGTTTGCATTGGACGAGTATTGTGAAATTTTAGGTTCAAACATAAGGGATCTGCCATAGGAGCACTCTAGGCTCTACTGTGAAGCAAGGGTTTGTGTGGATCAGTGAATGGCAATGTGCTGCCTTCTGTATTGGCTTAAAAAAATCACCATCCTTGCACTGAGGCTTAGAAGTTGTCCAGTATACCTACAGTGGGCAACTGGGAAAATCCTAGCTTTTTGACCTGTTGCCCTTTGGACATTAGCATAGTTAGGTAAGCTCTATCTTGAGTAAAAGGCAGATTGTGCAAGTAAAGATTGAGTGATCAAATCACAAGTTTCTTGCCTGACTTTTCAGTTTCCCCTCCAGCTTTACATGCACTTTTACAGTGTTTGCAAACACTGTATTTGGGTTCTTGCACTCAGTTTTGTAATTTAAATGTGGCTTCTTACAATATCGTCCCTACTTCAAAATATTCCTCAGGCAGAATTGGGATTATTAACTATTCCTGCTACTGCTGCAATGGTGCTGAGGTCAGAGAAGAACTGTCTCTACAGTCACCTTGAGATCCTTGGTTTGCTGTGCTATGAAGGGAAATGTTAGCCTATTCCAATGTTTTTTGCAAACGGGTGTTGAGTGTTGTTTATGCGTTGTCGAGGCGCGGGTGCTTTGGAACTGCTGCAGCTAGGATGTGAGAACATCAGCAGCGAGGCGTAGTTTTCTGCAGATAATGCAGATTGAAGGTTGGAGGAGAAGTAATGACCATGCTGGCATTTGTTTCAGCCCAGTATACAGCTGGAGTTAGCTTACAGTCAGTTTGTCTTACTGGACCATCAATTAACTTCACCTTGTGCTTGCATGCGTGGTTAGGATTCCTTTCCTCCAAATCTGAAGATACAGTCGCGGGATGGGAAAGGAGATGTTGCAGGCAGACAGATGGAGCCTGCACCAGCAGCCCAGAAACGCGATTGCCCCATTCCAGCGATGACTGTCATTTCTTGCCACGGTGTGTGTATCTGTCAAGCTGTTTAGCTGCAGTATGACAGATTGTCCTATTAATGTGTCATCAAGTGCACTTTTACAAATTTATGGCTTGTCTACAACTAACCTGAAAAAAGAGGCTTAAGTATGAGAAGGCGCCAAAGAAAGTTAAATATTATTAACAAATAAAGTCTGCCACGTAGTTTTGATGGAATGTGAGCTAGCTGGGGGAGGGGTGATAGGCTGTTAACTATTTAGCTTCTGTGTAACTTCACTCTCTTCTCTTTCCCAAACTCCATTTCTCTCAAAACATGCTTTAAAAGAAATCTCTGTGTTCTGCTTCTTGATTCTGTGCTCCGATTGTTCGTGCCTCAGTTTCCCTGAGCCATAGAAAATGGAGCTGTTGCTCTGGATGCACCCTGGCTGCCTTTAAAGTCCAGTTCTTGTGCTGCCGTTACTACGTGGATTACAGGAGGCATGGTAGAGATTGTTAAAAAAAAGCAAATCTGTTGCTTGCTGACTGTATAAGGGACTTCAAATTATGTGATCTTCAGTCTTTTATCATTCTTGGACTTTATGGTCCAATTTCAGGTAAATTTTTGCATCATTCTCTGTGTTTGTCAAAGAAAAGGAATATTTGTTATAGGTGGTGGGGAGCCGACAAGGATTTGCAGACTGTGCAAGTACTTCAAGATCTCCCTTATGAAATGCTTGTAGGAGACGTGTAACCTTTGGTTTTCTGTTATTTTTAATGCACAGCCCACCCTCCTGTAAAGAAACCAGAAAGCCCCCACGCAGTCAGCCTCTAATGGGAGTGAGGGGAAAATGTAGGACGAGCACAGCTCACCAGGGGATGAAGCAAGAGTCCTGATGTATCGATGTGTGGTGCGATGCTGAGTGCGTATTCCAAGCCACATATTTTTAGCTCTACCACACGCTCATGTTCAGTTTTACAAACTTCCCAGAAAAATGGTGATTTCTCTGAGATAATGAAGGGGAGGTACAGAATAGGGCTCAGGGGAGGGAGCAGGGAATGGGCATTGATTTAAATCTGCCTGGCACACGGGCCAGCTCCACTTATCAGTGAGTCTAATAGGAATGTGAAGAGAATAGGCTTGACAGCTCATTAGAATGTGATCCCTCCTCCTTTTTTTTTTCTTTTTTTTTTTTTTTCTTTCTTGAAGTTGATGGAAACTCATTCAGGAAAGAAGTACTTATTTGCTGAGGTAAAGCAAAAGCTGAGGAGGGTTTTGCCAGTGTGCAGCTGAGGAAAGGAGTAGTGAGAAAAATCAGACGTGATCTACACTCAGAGGTACCTGAAATCGTGCCTAGTGTGAGGGGAGATGAGGATGAGAAAGACAAGATTCTGCATCCTGACAGCTTGTGGCATCGGGGCTTGCTGCTCATCATCTCATTAAAGAAAAGTGAAGATAAACCCAGCTAAAGAGGGAGAGAAGCTAGACTGGGGAAAACTTTATCTGCTCCTAACGGACATAGGTACATCCTCAGATTCTTTGCTTCTCCCTGTTTTAACTTATATGATATGAGAAACTTATTTTCCTCTTACAAGGCTGAGCACTTGGCTGAGCTGTGATGCTTTCAGCCTCTTCAGGAGAGCGGTGGCTGTAGCAACCTTGGGATACAGTTCCCCAGCATCTTGAAAGGAAAGGATGAGGACTTGTCACTGAGGAAAGGGAAGCATCCTTCAAGAGAGAATGGATGGAACATACTCCAGCCTGCTTTGAACTGAACACAGTGCTTCAAATGACAGCAAGTGAAATCTCGTGTTGAAGAGGAACAACCTAACAACCCCCGTAATGAGTTTGTGTTGTCAGCTCTGGCCTGAGCAACTGTTGCCCTGAGCAATCTGACTTCTCTGGGTTTCATAGTTGAGTGAATTTTAAACGAGTCTGAAGACTTATTGGGGGGGGAAGAGCGACACTTCAAGGTGGGTGGCAGGACTTTCCAGGGCCTCTTGTATTTATGTAAGCTTCAGGAGGCTGAATGGACTTACTTCTTTCTTCGAGTGAATCCAGATTTTCAAACAAGTTTATCTATACCATTTCCTTGTGTCCTGCTTGAACAGAGATCTCTCCAGCAACCAGTGCACCCGTGTGTGCTGCTCATTTGACATTGCATAGCCCAGAGGATCATCTTAATAGTTCTAACCTTTTTATTTTTTATTTTTTTAGAGAGAAGTCTGTGTCTTATTCCTATTATTGGTGGTGAAGGTTTTTGTGCTTGGAGAGTTTCCTTTCTGACTTGGCCCCTCCCTTTTCAAAATGAAGGGGTGCACCTGGATATTTGTGGCAACTTTACTTTGTCAGCAGTTTTGCCTCTTCAGAGTTATGGCAGCGAAGAGGGAGAGAAAGATGAAGAAAGAACCTAATCAGTATACAGAGCCTTTCAATGCTACCCTCTCAAACAGTGAAGAACTGCACGGGCACACCAAGGTAGGTGTTTGTGTTGTCAGTGCTTGGTAGAACTTATTTCTGGTAGTAATGTGATGCTGGTTCCATTTGCCAATGATGGAGGCAATCTTGCCAAATTCTGTTTGATTTTGAAGCGAAATGTTTTCTCTTTGCCTTACGTGATTGATTTTCTAGCTTACTGAAGCAAACACTGGAACACTGTGATTTATGATTATACTTTGTTTTAGAATATGCATGACTTAAGTTCCAGTCCCATAGTAGCTGATGAAGTGTAAAGACATTTTGGAGTTCTAGTCTATGAACGCTATCCTCTTCAGAAACAACTGATTAAAAAAAGGCAAGTGGGCTACTGCAGTACAGTAATGGTATTGGAATATTAACGTACCCTTGCAGGCAAACCCTTTACTTTCTGGAACATTATTTCAAAACTGTCTCAAGGCAGGAGTATAAATACTGAGCATGCCCGAGCTTTCTCTGCACTGCACCTTCCACCAGGGAAGCTGTGGTGATTGAAAATTACAGAAGAGGACAATTTTAGTGTAGTTGCATGATCTGTTTATGATGATTGTGGCTCTTGTAGGAAAGGATTCAGGATGGTGGTCACTGTGCAGAGGTGGCACATGTCAGACTGTGTGTATGATACCTCTGTGGCTGTAGGTGATGACTTGCTAGGCTTAGTCAGTGAATATTGCAGGGTCCTTCCAGTTACAGGTTTGGGAGGATCACTCCAGGCTGAAAGCCGCAAAAACTTTCCAGTCAATAGATTGAAGCCCCCAGAGGCTTTTAGGATGAACGTTTGCAAATGCTTTGGAGTAGGAGACAGAGTTAGGGAATTAAAAGCAGGTCTTAGAATTCAGAACAGGATGAAATGGAAAGGAGGCTACAACACTGAGAAGGGAGGGAGTCTCCCCCATCTCGCAGCCCCTTCCTTCCCCTGCCCGTGCTCACACAAAACTGTCCCTCATTTCAAATGGAGGTGACCTCTAAAACATGACTTTGATCACATCATTAGGGATGGCAGTCACTATAGCAATAGAGGAACAAACCTGTCAAAAATTGGGGCATGGCAGAGGGGGCAAGTTAGAACAATTGGGCTGACATTCTAAATATCCTGTTCAATGCTATTGTGAGAGTAATTGGTTAAGGTTGGGCAAGCCTGGGAAACAGTCCTCTATATAAAAAAAGCTGGCTGCTGCGCTTAAAATTATCATTAGGGGATTGTAAGCAGCATTTCTTCAACTTATTTTTTGTTGTGTATTGCAGGGGACTCTGTCAGGACAGGTTGTATACATGCTAAATTCTTAAGGTGCTTATAATCAATCACTTTCTTCTTCTCTCTCTAGAACTCCTTCATTCTGCTTTTGCAAAAGGGACCAGACACATATCTGGTGCAACTAAATTTCAGTTGGTGCTGGAATTAATTTGCCTTGATATGAAATGTATTGGACTGCAAGCAGAATATATTCTGATGGCAAAAGCAAGCAGAAACTGGTCCTGGTTAATTCTGATATAGCCATACATACATTATTGCTAGAACAAACACAGTGCTCATTTGGAGGCTAGTGGGCATTCATTAAAACAGACTTTGTTTGGAAGCTGCAGTTTCTGTGTTGAAATACTTTGCTTTAAAATATCCATGGCAAAAGTTTGGCTGCAGTAAGAGCTGGCAAGTTCAGTGAAGGCAGGTTCTGTTTAAGAGGAGTGGGATGAAACCAAATTGTTGATGTAAATGCTTATGAGCTCTGCTTGATATCCACTCCCACATTCTGCACTGTGAACTTTTCCTCTTGGAACCTGTTTGAGGTTAAGTCCAGGCTCTAGTTAAGTGTTGCTTCTAAACATCTTGGGTGACTGTATTGTATTTTATATTTATATAGCACCTGCCCAAGCTAAGGGATTATTTTACACATACTATAAATGCAGTGCTTAAAAACTGACACCATTTCTGGGGTAAATGACAGTTGCCATTTACAGCAAAGCATCACGGATGCTTTGTACCCCTAAGGGCAGAAGTAAAGTCACAGTGAAGCTATCCTTACCTCACATATCTAGCTCAAGGAAGGTTGAAGGCAGCTCTCTATGGATGACTGACCTCTTCGAGTCTGAAGGTACTTCTTGGAGCAGCTTTGTTTCATGAAAGGATGCCCTCCACGGGAAAGCAAAACAGCAGCACTGTCCCATTTCATTTCTCTACAGCACATAATAGGAAAGATGGAATTTTTTTTGGCCTTGTACAGTAAAAATTAAAGCCGTGTTTACCTTGGAAGACTCTGTGGCCAGCTGGTAGGTTTATCAAAGCAGAAGGAGCAGGGCATGAAAGAGCTGAGAGTAGTGATTTTTCACTCATACTGTTGAAAAGGTAGATGTGTTCTTTTTCTAATTAAGCAAAACAATTTGGGACAAATTTCTCTTGGGAATTCTTTTCAAATTGGAGTGGAGAAAGCTCTCCTGTAACATTCACAGTGCATGAGTCATGTGGTGAAACCTCTACCTAAAGCAGGGAAGCAGGAATCTCAAATCTCCTCATAAACATGATATTTCCAAGAAAGTAGTAAGTGTATTGGGTTTTTTTATTATTATTTTTTAAAATTCTTTTCTCCAGTCTTATCTTTGCTGAGTTGCTGTCAATGTGATGTACTTGTCCCAGTGCATGAGAATTTTGTTCTCTGACACAGATGGACTAAGAGAGAGCAGAACATGACTGATGGATACAGAGGTTGTAATCTACTGGACCTTCTTACTTGGTCTGTGTGTGACCAGGTACCTGAAGCTGCCACTTGCCAGTCTTGTCTTCCCCTTTCCAGTCATAGATCTTGTCTTGCAAGATGTGATGTTATATTAACAGGGTTCAAGGGTGGCAGATTGTCCAGAAGTTATATAGGGTTGACACTGGTCAGGAGTTACCATTTGATACCTGAGTAGAGGGAATAAAAATGGAGTCAGTCACTTAATGCCCAGTAAAGGGACAAGAGGCAGTGAGGTACAAGTTGAAATACAGGAAATTCCACTTAAACATAAAGAATAGAAGCTTCTTTGCTGCGAGGATGGTCAAACATTGGAAAAGGCTGTTTTGGAAATGGAAAACACAGAGAGGCTGTGGAGTCTCCATCCTTGCGAACAGTCAAAACCTGACTGCACATGGTCCAGAGTAACCTGCTGTAGTTCATCTGGTTAGCGCAGGGGGTGTTGAGCTACACAATCTCCAGATGTCCTTTCCAACTTCAGTTTTTCTCTGAGCTGCTTTTAGGGGTAGTTCAGCAAAGCAACTCAAAGGCAGCATCCTAACCTGGGGAAAATTATTGACTCAGCATCCCAGTGAAGGATTTTATCTTCAGTGGAATTTCTGCAGGAAATAGTGTAATGATTTTAATTTAGTTACCCATGATGTAGGCAAGGAGTCCTTGAAATTTTATTTCCTTTGTGATCCTTCTGTCTCTATCAGATATCTAGGGCTTAGGGCTACCTGGTTTATTACTGAAATCTCTCTGGATTATTTCTTTGGGCCCTTCTGCTGCGAATTAAAACCAGCAGCTTGTTCAATGACATTGCACAGATTACATTCCTCCTCTGTAAAGAGATTTCTTCTTAGCCTGAAGTGTGTGATTGTATGTGTAATTGAGAAAAGTATTTCAGGGCCTCACAAGTGTTAAAGCCATGGGAGAGACTAGACTGTGACCTATCTGCAGTAGATGGTGTAGATGATCTCTCATGTTTTGTATCTGTCATCATCGTTATTCTTGCTCTGGCATATCATGAACAAGAAGGGCTGTAACAAATAACACGCTCCCTAGCAAGCCCTTTTGGCCCATGTAAAATAATGTTAAATTTGTGCATCTGACTCAGCATATCAAATAATCCAGTGGTTGGTCTCATTTCTCAGAGCTGTTTGTAAGATTTTTAAAGCTCAGTATGTAGTCCTACATCAGATGTGGGTTTGTGTGCTAGATGCATTGTGCTACACCTCTACTATTGGTGCTGTTCACTTCCTTACCTTTTTGTGGCATCCCTAAGGACAGAACTCCACTGGTACATCCAGGGGTGGCATGGATTAATGTTGCCATATGGCTAACACAGCAACAAGCATCGTGTCATCCTCTTACCTCGAGTAGTTCTTGCTCACCTGTACAGTTCCGTTACAGTCATTACATTCGTTATGGGTGTGACCACTGAAGGCAGCTTGTGTTTAAGTGGACAGGAAAAGCTTTTTGAATTAGCCATTTGGAGGAGCGAAGAATAATTTTTTCAATCACAAAACATAGTGGGAATTTTATGTAGGAATTCCATTTCAGATTTGGCTAAGATACCAAACCTAACACTTCTGCTCTAGGGAAAATTCTTGGGAGATCTGTAAAAACCACAAGTGGTCAGGACCTTGGTTTTACATCTCATTAATAACCAAGAGTGTGTATAACCATAAGTTATTAGCAGCTGACATAGGATTTTTCATGCTAAAAAAGAAGTGGTCTGTCGCTTTTAACCTCTTCCAACTAAAATACGCTACTGAAATAAAGAATTTGCTCCCAATTTCATAATGCAACTGACAATACTCTTGCTAGTGTCAATTAGGTGTAACAACATAGAAATTTGCGGATTAAGATAACTGAAATGCTTAGTCAGGTCCATTTTGTGTCTGGCAACTCTTTAACTATTAAGCAAAGAACTCCTGAATGTAATTCCGTCACAGCTGGACAAATACATAGGTAACTTGGAGCAAAACTTGCAGGGCAGTAACTTCAGGCATAAGGACTGTGGACTGGAGTGGTTAGGTGTATGTTCTTGGACACACATATCTGACACACATATCAGGGGGAAAGGATGCTGTCCTCTCACGAAATTGTAACCTTCTCATGATTGCTTTCCATCCTGTCCCACCCTGGGAACTGCTTAGGTGTGCCCGAGAACATTCTGAGATGCTTTTAGGTGTACAGACTTGCTCACAGGTAGTGTTGACTTTTTTCTTTTATTCATCCAGAGTCTGAAACTACTTTTTGCCCATGTCACTTTGCAGGGATACAGACTGGATCCCAGAATCCTTGAATTTCAGGGAAGTTCAGATACAGTTCAGAAATTTCTCAGGATCCAAACTGCTACTTGACTATAGATATCTGCTGGTGGTTTCTTCCGTGCTGGCTGAATCTTGGCCAGGGACTGTGTGTGTCCCTGGGCAGTGCATGCTGTTCTGGGAGTTAGAGACAGAAAGAACTGCAGGTTCTGCTTGTGTGCAGCAGCCCGAATTACAGCTCAGTTTATCTGTTGTGAGGGAAGTTAGGGAGAGAATGGGCTAATTTCTCATCAGTGCATAAACTGGTTCTGAAGTGCTAGGTGCCATTGTATTCAGATTCCAAAGTAATGTTAAAAGACCTGATTGAAAGTTCATTAAAAATTGCTGGCAAGGCTTCTGTTGATTTTGGAGGTACTGTTTCAAGTGTTAAGGAGAACTCCTGCTCACTACAGTGAAATCAGGCTGATTGCTCCGGACTCCTGCAGGTTAGCTTTGCTCTGTAAACAGCACCCCAGGAGGGACAAGTCCCCTTTGCTGGGATTCCGAGGCTGTTCTCAGTCCTCACTGATACCTGAGTTGGCTGTTAGGTCTCGCTGGCTGCTGCAGGCAGCTGCTGGCCAGAAAAACAGAGGCTTGCATGCTTATTGCTGAGATTGCTCATGCATGCCATAGTGATTAAATAATAATACCACAAGGATGGAACATTCATTTTAACTGTCAATCATCCTTGTGCTGGAGAAACTGGGGAGTGCCATGACTGTCTTGTAGAGGGATTTGTAATTTAAGCAAGCCGCTGGAGAGGATAAGGGATTTTTAAAATATTCTTTTAAAACTTCAGGATTTTTTCATTT
>NW_010226340.1:19641-46161 GCF_000690775.1 Eurypyga helias
TTGCATTTTGTTTTTTTTTTTTTTTTTTTTTTTTTCCCCTCCCTGCTCTGGCCTGTTTCTTCACAGCTGGAGCTCCAGAAAGGCTGAGGACATCTGTTTGTCTTCACAGTTAATGGCCAGAGTCTGCTCATGATTGCTAGCTGGCCTGCTTCCTCATTTTTACAGCGGAGGGGAGCTCGTGCCTGTCTTGCAGCACTGTGGAAGTCAGGAATATTTGAATAGTCTCTTCCACATCTGCAGCAACTGCTGCATCCCAGTTGCTAAGACTCTGGTTTGCTGTGTTCTGGAGACTACACTTCCGAGTTCCTGGCACGTGAGCCAGCCCTTTTTGAAGGATGAACTGCCTTTATTTTTCCTTTTCTATGCATCACAGCTGTTCTTTTGCTGGCTTCTGTTACAGCACTGAGGGAATACTTCATCCTGGTTGGGTGCTTCTGAGGGAAGTCGCTTCCTTCAGTTTGTGAACTGCACTGCAGCTTTAACACAGACCTGTCTCCCAGTCACTGGGACAAAAAGGCATCTGCTTCCTTTGGAAAAAGCATGGGCAGACTTTCACCTGCTTGACATTTATAAACTCAATTGCTCATAAACACAGTCCTCTGCAGGTGTGATCTCGTGTGTGGTGATGCTGCACCCATCTGTTTTCAGATGAACTGGAGTAGGAAAAGATTAACCTCTCCCACCAGCAGCCGTTAAATTTCCATGAAACTCTGATAAATATATTTCATGTTTGTTGTAGAAATAAGCTGCATCTCGTGGGCTGTTCTGAGGACGTTGGCAAACTTTATGAATGTTTGCCCCTGGACTGGGTATTTGCATGTTATGATGGAGAGGTTTGTACCAAAGGGCCTTCCTTCTTGGCCTGCCTTTGACTCCTTTCCTGTGCTTCCCAAAGATCTGCAGTCAAGCAATCTGTGGGAAGGTGATAATGTTTTAGTGAGGTGTCTAATCTCACAATACCCAGAATTTCCCATGGTGTTCCATTTGCATTCATTTCCAATGGAATTTTTTAAAGTTATTTAAGTCCTGGGTACGGTAAGTAAAAAAGACAAATAATAATATAGCTAAAGCAACCTACTAGGACCACTTGACTAAACATGTAATTCACAGCTAACTGTAAATGTGGTTATAAACATAAAAAGTCTGTTCAAGACTGATTTGGGTACAGAAATAATGAACCAGATTGTTACGAATAGTTTGTCTTGCTCTTGTTTGTGATGTACACTATATTTGAGCATCGTGGGGGAGTGTGCATAACCATAACTTTGGCTCTGATTAATTGCAGTAGAATGCATGGATGATGTGGCAGAATGACTCGGGATATCCTTGCTTTGGCTTAGAGCAGAGACACCAGCTACTCTGCAACCGTCTGTCTGGAGGGGAGGACAAGTGAACTGCCTGAATACAGCAACTCAATAGGAGTAGATCTTTCTGTGAGTTGTGTGTGAGCAGTTAATCACTTAATCTTATTTGCTGAATAGCAAAGATAGAGTTGGCTTCACAGAGTTTGAGATATATGTTTAATGAATACCCTTGCACAGCTTGCAACGCATCAGATTTCTGGGGAGCTGCTCATATTCTCCTGGTTTGTAAATCATCTGTTGACCTGAACTGTTTGAAATAAACGGTTGTGATTACATCAGCTCAGAAATCTATGGTCAAGTGCCTTGATCTACACCCATGTGCCTGGGTGCATGCCAGAGAGAGAGCTTTCCAGGCTCTGCATCAGCTCAGAAGCACAGACATTCCTTGTAACCTCAAGCTGGAACTCCAGCAATCTTCTAAGATCTGATTTTGAAACAATCTATGCTGCATGGATTTTTTTTTTTTCATAGCAGATCACACCCGCTGTGGTCTTTTCTCCTCAAAATGGGCTCACCCTAATATTTCTACCTAAAATTTGCAAGCCTCTGTCCAATTCCTGTTACTCTTTAAGAATGCCATATATTGCAGTTACTGGGACTGCAGCTCTACCTGCATTGCAAAGGCTAATTGTTTTTTACATGCTTCTGCAGACTGATGGAAGGGAATCAATGCTTGTGAGCGGTACTAGAAATGTTATGAAAAATCAATATGGTTCTCTGAGAGTGGCAAGTGCTAAAGCCAAGCGAGAGACGTGATGAGCAAATGTAAATGTGTGTGCTAACTTGGCTGCATTGGAAGCACCTTCCCAGGTCACTGTTACTAAGGCCATGGAGTGTAAAGCTATAGTGTCTGAGCTGTGGCAGAACTGTCTAGTGCTGTCAGACTAGTAGGAGCTTAATACTCAGGGGCAAACACTTTTAGATCTGAAAAGTGCACTGTTGACTGACTTTGCTTCTCTGCTTTTTCCATGCCCATCTCGTTTTCTTCCTCCTGAATCGTGATAGACCAATATTGATTTTCCTAAACTTGTAATGGTCTAGGAATCATTTCAAATGTCATTCAACCCACTACTGCCTTATTTTGCTTTCCTGCCGGAATTCTGATTTGTACCTCTTCTGTCTCACCAGGAGAAGAAAAAACAGTTTTTCGTAATGAATTCCAAAAGTTTACAATAGGCATAGGGTGGGGGTTTGTTTTAAAGACGTTAAAACATTGCAGTTTTTCCTCTCTGGCTTCTTAATTAATGGCTCTGAATACTTAAGCATCATTCATGAAACTTTGGAAAGGCTCGTGCTTTAAGCCTCACTGTGATGGACATTTGGGATGCTGATATGTCAACGGATTGGAACCTCCGTAGTCAACAGTTAATTGCTCTTGACAAGAGTTTGGCAGAGTATTGGTAACCAATAATTTCTGGTGCCTTTTTTTAATTTCAAGTTAGAAGTTCATTCCCAGCCTAGGATACAATCAACAGGTATGGCTATTTGATTACTTGTCTCTGGGAGGTCAGTAATGAGAACCAGGGACTCCAATAGGAAGTGGACACAAATTTGTGAAGACAGATCCTCTCTTCTGTCCAGATTTTGTTCAGAAGAGATCCAGAACTTGGCACTGTAATGCCAAAGATGCTCTAGATATTTTCTGTACGACTGCAATATACTCCTAGAACATCGGAATGGGCGAGGTAGTGAAATTTGCTGATAGATGTATTTTCTGTGATCAGACATGGACTTCGTTTTTGAATGTGAATTGTTTGGGTTTTTTTCTGTGTGCACGTTTGTCACTCTACAGCCTGTGATTTGAAAGTTAGGGAGCATTTCAAGGTTTTCTGTATGTTTTAATCTCCCTGTATTGCTTGATTGATCCGACTGATAAATATCAGGTGCCAATGGTGAACCATCTCTGGTATCTGGGCAGGTTTTCTGTGGCACATATTACTACTGTCAGAGGGCTGATAATCTCAGCAGCTTGAGAAAGGTCTCTGGTGCACTGGCTTCCAGCTCATGGCTCCACTGATTTCTTAAGCAAAGGAGGGTGGGGGACCCTGCAAGTGATAGCATATTAGGTTCTGAGGAGGCGTTTTGATGTTTTAAGGGCAGCATCTTCTGGCTTTTGGGATATTTCTTCTGGCAGGCTTAGCCTGTAATTTATGCAGAAAATAATCCCACTCTAATGGGACCCTTTGAAAGGCTGGTGCCTTTCGTACACTGTGTCAGAACCCAGATCGAAGTACTACCCTGCATTTGCAATGCTCCGGTAAATGAAGACATGAAGAGACGTGGTGCTGGGTAATCCAAATCGAATTGCTTGTTCCACCTGTGTGAAATCCCATTTTATCCCACCTTCTATATCCTCCCAAATGCAGTACATTTGGATCAGTGATGTGATTTAGGCAGCGGACAACAGTCTGGCCTGGAAACTTTGCATCCTCTGAATCCATGTAGTGGCCAAAGAGATACAGTGATTTCAGTCTTTGTTCTTGTTTCTTTTTAGATCCTAGAATCACCAGATCCTCGAATCACAGATCCACGTCGGACCTGGATCTCCTTTGTCCACCGCCCAGATGATGGCAATACCTCTAAAAGAAGATGCAAAGGGAAAGACAAGAAATTAGTAGGTTATCGTTAATTTGCCATCTGCTAATAAATGTGCGCCGTGGCTTCCTTTCCTACTGCTGGTGTGCAAGGGGTTTTGTATGCTCCAGCTTCTGGCTTCCCATCCATATATTAATAACGTAAAGTGTGGCTAGACGGCTGTCCTGGTTAGCAAATAGGCAGAATAAGAAATTTAAAAGCTAATATTTAAAAGCTTGGTGGTAGAAGAAGATACAGAAGGAGCAAACTTAGCCTTGTGCCTGTTGTGCTTCACACTGTAGTGTTTACCTGAGCAAAATTCATCCTCCCACATAAAGATGTGAGTAAATTCCAAGTGCTGGAATTCACAGCTGGCTGGAGAGTCAGTTGACGTTTTACTCCATCAGGCCTGTAGTCGAACTGATAGTAGAGGGGGCTGCTCACGTGCTGGCAGCCCTGTAGAACTGGCTCATGGCTGAGAGAATTTTTGCTCTGTCAGTGAAATTGCCTGCTTCTAATTCACATGTTTTTCTTTGGATACTTCCTTAGCGTGGCCTTGTTGGGCCCCCAGGACCTCCTGGCCCCCAGGGACCTCCAGGAGCACCTGGTGCTGAAGTCACTCGGGAAGTCCTTCTGCAGGAGTTTAAGGAGATATTAAAAGGTAAGGACTGTAAGAGCTTTGTGCTTTTGTGATCTGCTTCTTTTGGTAAGCGCCATGGCAAAAAAAGAACAGGCGTTGCAAACATTTACCTTAAAGAATTCCCCTATCTGGCCATCAGTAATTGGAAAAAATGTTTCCCTGGTGCTGCTTAGTTCAAGTTGAAGAGTTGAGTGCAGAAGTCTGATCGCACAACTAAAAGGCTTCATAGACCAGGCTCTTAAGCTAAGCCTTTATTGTCCTATGCGTTTTCTTTTCTTCTCAGAAGCCATTGAGCGGCGAGCATCCCTGGCTATTTCAGCCCATCCTAGCCAGCTGCCTCCACTCCTGTTCTCCTTGGAAGAAGTTTCACCCCACAGACGTGTAGAGGAGGCATTCCATTGCAAGCTAAAAGGACAAGTCGTAGTAGATAAGAAGACCCTGGTAGAACTTCAGAACTTCCAGTCGGTGAGAAGAGATTACAGACTGAACCTGTGCAACTCCACAACAGCTGCTGCGCGTGGATCAGCTGTAGTTCCACTAGGCTGCAAAGCTGCTACGTGGCTCTGTAGTTCCTGAAAGGGCAGACTAATCCTAGGAGCTTGTCTCAGGCTTGGATTCTATGAATATAGCACTACCTTTTTTGTGATTGACAGAAGTAGAATCTCATAAGATGACTTCAGCACTGAAGCTCAACTGCAGTAAGATGGACATTTAGCTTTGAGTCCTCTCCTTCCTGACAATACCAAGAGGCAGAATTTCTTCCTCTCTTGCAGCCCAACTAAATATCATTACAATTCTTCCTGAAGTTCTAGCAGGTCTGTGCAAGAGAGAGCTGTCTCACAGGTCGAAACAACAATCAGTCTTTTTATTTCAGTTAATGATGAGAAAGACTTGTCCATGTTTGGCATTAGTCTGAAGGATCTGGGCTTTTTTCAGTGCACGCCCTGTTTAATTCCAGAGTAACCTTCAGCTGTAGAAAGATATCAGGGGCAGACAGAAGCCATTGATTATAGATTTGTGAGCCCAAATAAGAGCCATCGTTTTGTTAGATGGGCCAGTCCTGTTACTCAAATCCTTTACATAATGTTTTTATCATTTCATTATAGCCATGTTATAGTAAGAAGCACACCATCACGGGATGCTGTAGGGCATTATAAGCATGGTTACAAGCAAGCTGTCGAATTTGGTACTAAAAATTCTACTAACTGTTTTGGAAGCAGTTGCAAATAGGATCTGAATTTTAAGTTAGGCAGATTATAGCTAAAACCAAATAGTGACTTGGTAATTGAGGAGACTTATTCTAGGCTTCATAGTCACAAAGCCTGTCCAATAGCACAAGGCCTTCAGTTACATGGTTTGCTGTTGTGATGTGACAAGAATTTTAAGAGTGAAAACAGGGAATGTGCCTTTCCATCAGCAGGGTTTGCTTACACTGTCCATGTAGGAAGCTGCTGAGCTTCCTTCCCAGCTGCAGTGAATCCCATTTCTGAAGAATCCTGCCCAGCAGATCCTTTCCTATGGAGCAGTTTTGCTGGTAGGACTCCTCACAGCTGCAGGACTAGAGGCAGTGGTTATGTTCTAAACAGGGTGCTTTCCTGGATCTTTCCCAAATACACTTGTGGAAGCCTGGTTTGACAGCACTGTGGGTGCTGGCACGAAGGCAAGATTGTACTTGAAGTGTGGGCAGGGCTAGAGAGATCTGCTGCCTCATTAATTAGGAGGGAAAATGTGAATAAAGACATCTCAGTAATCAGTGCGTAGGCTGATGCTTCCCATGCTTTGCTATCATGTGCCTAGTTTCTTTCTAATTGCTTCTGGCCCTGAAGCTGATGTGGGAGGGCTGGCAGGCCTCTGGATGCCAGCCTTTCATTTCAGCTTTGGGACAAGAAGTGTCTGGTTTTAGCTTGTGCTATGATCGAGGGGAATTTAGCAGGGAGGAAGGCAGTGGATGCTCTTGCAAAGATGAAAACATTGTCATTAAACAGTCCAAGGGAGGGAGAGGGAGAGAATTCCCCTCCCTCCATTCTGTCAGTTTAATAGTGTGAAGAAGACAACAGTTTGAGCCATCTCATTGAGATGATGGGGATTGACTCCTCTAATTCCTGGATTTGGACCTTGCCCAAAGCACTTTAAGGTAGTGGAAAGAACCTGTGCTGAGAAATAGTCTATCGCTCCTATACTCTGTCATTTGAGTATGGTGTCTAAGTCACACTGACCTTGAGTATTGCGAAATTTTCTCATCCTTCCATGCTAAATTTCCTCCAAGAACATTCCATCCCTCTCTTCCTCTTGGTCTCACAATTTCCTTAGTATCTGGAATGAAACACATGGTGCTTCTTTCCCCACTCCTCTTCCTCCTCTATCTCATGCTTTGAGGTTTCTAACAATTGCTTCTTGCAAAAGATTTCAGAAAGGTACTTTACACATCAGTAATTGATACAACTACAGCCTCTGACAGGCCACGGAAGTGGGAATTAGCGAGGGCCCAGGAACATCACTGGAATTAGATCATTTAAGACTAAGGCGACCTACATGCTTTTCATGGTGAAAGATCCCAGAAGGGGTCCTGGTGTGTCTACTGTCTCATGCTCAAGCTGAACATCTACCTTTGGCAGCAGAATTTTATTGCTGCTTCAGGAGATTGGTGCATCCCCTGGTGCGTTGTGGTTGCTGTGCAGGTTGGGCTATCCTCTTCTTTAATAACAGAGAAGTCAATGCATTGCTTTCCGCAGTGTTTATCACTGAAAAGCTAAACTGGCAGTTCATATCTCTGTTCTCTGTGCATGGTTCCTATTTTCCACCCAGAATTAAACTGTGGCCTGTGTGAGGGAGACTTAGGAATAGGGGATGAACTGAGGAAGAGAAGCTGACCTTGGTTTGTACAGAATGGCTGGACGCTAACTTGTTTGCTTTTGGTGTGCCTACTGGAATAATTGTGTGCAAGTGGTTTTTCAGATCTACCCCTGCAGTGTTTGAGGCAGCTGAGTGACTATGCTGCTGTGGGCAGCAAATGCAGCACGGCGCTCTAATTGGCGTGGGTTTTAATGGAATATTTTACCCAGAGAACCTCTCCCTGCATTGTCTATTTCTATGAGCAAAAGAATAACAAAGCAACAGAGGGCATGAAGAAACAGGAATGTTTTATCAGTGATAATTTACTGGTGCCTAAAATTGCTTTCCATGCTCAGCCAGTGGTTGTGGAATTATGTTGCTGATTCTGCTAATAGCTGTAACAAGAAAGGAATGAATTAACTGTGTAGCATGGTTTTGCACACACAGGGCTTGGATCTGCTCTTTCAGTGGGGTAAATCAAGAATAGCATTACAAAAAGAGATGGTGTAGTGATAACAGAAGAATGGAATCAATCTCCTTCTGCAGTCTTTGCTCTTAGGTTAGCTGTTTTGTTGTCCGTGCATACATAAAGAAAATAGAGCTCCTTTTCTACGTGCACATAGGCACGCATCAGCGCACGTTGGTAAATAGAGACACTTGGAAATAATGGTGTGAAACAGTTGTTCTGCAGTTCATTATTACTGTTTTCCCATTATTCATATGTAATCATATGAAAATGCCATATATACATTATGAAATGTATTTTTAATGAACATAAACCGTTCCTAGTAAGGTTCTGTGAGATTTAAGGCTACAGTTAGGTCTTGGTAAATAAGGACTGGGAATTACTCTTTTGTGAGCCTGGCCTGGGTTTTGCTGAATAAAAGCAGGTTAGTCATTTCAGTCCTCCTACCACGTAGTAACTCTCCAAACAAACATCAACAGATCCAAATATTTGCAGCCTTACTTCATTTCAAAGAGAAAGCTGAATTAATTATTCCTACCCTGTGCTGTGAAGGCTGGCAATTTCTGACTGTGCTGAACCAGAATGGGGAGGCAATTAACTTCCTTCTGGTACTTGAACCAAGGTGTTCCACTGTTTTTTTAGTGTAATAGCACCTGTGGCAACGCTGCTACACATTCCTTCACCGTGTCTCAAGGCCCCTTTCACCATCTACTGCTGGAAAACATGCTCAAATGTTGGGATGGTGAGATTGCGCAGTTATGCTTTTGTGCATGTTTTAGGGACGTAGCAGTGTGTGTGCCTTTACAGCGTCAGGTTTGAACAGCTCTTCTGTCCCATAAGACCAACGTGAGGCAAATCTCTCAGGACAGCATTCATGGGAGCGCGTTCACGTTGCGCAGAATGCCCTTGCGGTGGAAGCAGAGTCTGACTAATGTGCTGCCTTGGCCCATTGAAGCCACTTCTGCTTCTCCCCAGCTCTAGCCAAATTCGTAGCAGGCAGGCCAAAACAAACAATAAACATTTCTCACAGAGTTTATTTTAGTCTGAGTCAGATAATCTGCTGCGAGTTTGAGTTAAGACTGCTTCCCTGCCAGGAGGAGAAGCTGCATGCCGTTTTATAAGGTTTTTGCCTGTTCTGTAGAATCCAAGGCTAAAACAAAATGAAACTAAATATGGAATCTGTAAGAGTCCGAAAAGTTGTTCTTTAACAGTATCAAAGCCATGTGTCTTAGACCTGAAGTTGGTAGAAAACCTTTGGAGACCCATATGGGTGTTTCCTCTGTACTTGTATCACAAAAACAATGTATAAGGTTCCAGATTTTTAAGCCTGGGGGCACTGCTAGGCCCCATCTAGGAAATCTTTAGGAGTAGTAGGGACCCCTTGTCTCAAATAATGGGTGATCATGCGTGCCAGAGTATCAGTGGAGGCTAGAGACTGTTAGAACCAGCACAGCATAGTGATGCAGTAAGCACAGTCTCAGTCAAGATGAGTTAGAAGAGTTGGGCAATGAGCAAGAAGGGCATCTTCATGTCTCATACTGATCGTTTTGCCCTTTGTGGGCATCAGTTGCCGAGAGAGCGCCCATCTGGAAAGTGTGTTCTGGGGAGATAAGGCTGGAGGCCAAGTGCCCACCAAAGCTGCTCTATCACTGCCCTCCTCAGCTGCGCAGGGGAGAGAGAATATAACGAAAGGCTCATGGGTCGAGATAAGGAAAGGGAGAGATCACTCAGCAATTACCATCATGGGCAAAACAGAATCGACTTGGGGCAATTAATCTATTACTAATCAAATCAGGGTAGGATAACGAGAAATAAAACCTTCTTCACTGACCTGGGTGTCTGCAGAGTTGTTCTCTCACATCTGTTTCTCTCTCTGGCTGCAATTTCTCTTGCACAGTTTTGGGTTTTTGGCTTTTTTTGTTTCTTTCTTAAACACATCGTCCCAGAGGCACTACCACTGTCGCTGATGGGCTTGGCCTTGGCCAGTGGTGGGTCTGTCTTGGAGCCGGCTGGCATGGGTTCTGTCGGACAGAAGGGAAGCTTCTAGCAGCTTCTCACAGAAGCCACCCCTGTAGCCACCTTGCTACCAAATCTTGCCAACGCAAACCCAATACGGCTTTGTTGTCATGCTCATAAGCTTGTTCTGTGTCATGGGCAGAAGTAATTGTTGAGGGTGTTGGCGACTTGTTGAGGGTCTGCTCTTCTTATCTTACAGCCTATGGCCAAAGGAGCTTTTCTTCGGGGGACAGGTTTAAATCTGGCAACAGGACGTTTTACAGCACCTGTATCTGGCATCTACCAGTTTTCGGCCAATGTCCACATTGGTGAGTGTTGTCCACAGAAGCCATTTGTTCTGCTTGAAAGGTGCTGGAAGGAGTCCTGGAGAACCCTCTGGGTCCTGTTTGATCTGAAGCCTGTGCAGCAGCAGCCCTTTGCAGTGAGCTCTCCCTTAGGTGCCATGACCCCAGACCCTGTCCTTAGAGCTGGACGCGTTCACAGACTGATAGCCACAGCAGGCTGCTCCATGCACACCAAGAAATCCATACTCCTTATGGAGGATGAGTTTAGGGACCAAATATATTCATGTGCAGAAGTTATGGCTTCCATAAAAGACTTCAGAAAAAATTACCATGATTATGTAGAAATGCATCAAGGCAGTTTTGACCGTGTTTTGTCACCTCGACATCCATTCAATGGTTTTAATCATTCAGTGATGAAGTATTTTATAATCTGACACCAGAAGGGTGCTTTCCTAAGAAGCCACAAGGTTACTGGTGCTTCTGTTAAGCCAAACACCAGGAATTGTTGGTCTGCTATCTTGCAAAAATCCTTATATTTCTTCCCTTGCTTTCCCCAGACCACAGTGAGTTGAAGAGTAAAGTCCAACTCCGAGCCAGAGATAATGTCCGAGTGTTGATCTGCATTGAATCTCTGTGCCACCGATACACGTGAGTTACTGCAATGCTGTCTTGGCAATTATTTTTCTCAGATGGGCTAATGTTTCAACCAGCTGTGGAAATCAGGTTCACTAACAGTGAATATTATACCATAAATGCTTGCAGAACTTTCCTGAAGTGAGTAGTTCCAGCTGGCCCTTAGCTTTTATGTGGGTTTTTAATTCTGATTTTTAACCTTTCTGTGCTAATTACTCTCAGTAGATAAATATTGCTTGTGTTGCGAGAAGTGTGAATGAAGATGGCTGAAAATGGATTTGGGAAAGGTGCTGGATGATCAGCTATCATAAACCTACAGTGAGGGAAACACTTTAATTTTGTGCAAGAGGTTGTCAGCTCAATTTTTACAATTTCAA
This sequence comes from Eurypyga helias, assembly GCF_000690775.1. Classification (NCBI taxonomy): domain Eukaryota; kingdom Metazoa; phylum Chordata; class Aves; order Eurypygiformes; family Eurypygidae; genus Eurypyga; species Eurypyga helias. Next base: position 30,828 of record NW_010226340.1, read on the forward strand.
CTGCATCCTGAATGGATCACAGCATCTCACTCATGTTGCCATGGAAGTGTTTGAGTCACGAGGGGAAGGAATAGGTGGAGAATAAAGGTGAATGGGTCCTGTGGCAGAAAGGGCAAGGCTTGCGTACAGGTACATGGTACCTTCTCACAGCCCTCAGCTGCCTTGTGGAGCCTGTTCAGAAAACTATTGGGATCTATTAGCAAAACTCTGCTAAGGAAATGCTTTTGTTGGGCCACGGCAACGTGGGGTGTTGATCCATAGGCAATGGCATCAGCATGCTGTTGGCTGCTCTTGCTTGCTGTACTTCTGTCATCCTTTCAGCTGCAGCAGCTGGGTGCCCTGTGTCTCCAGGAAGGCCAGCTTGCTCAGGAGGAGTTTGGCAAGCTTTGCTGGGAGAAAGGGGCTGAGGAACCCCTGGCTGCACCCAGCAGAGGGCAATGCTGCTTGCACAGAGTGGCCTCAGCCTCTGCTTGTCACTCAGCTGGTGTCACCAGAGGCAAAAAGCCTGTACAGGGCTGTGCAGATTCACTCTGCTCTATGCACAGCTCTTCCAGTGCAGCTGTAGCAACACCCTTGCAATAGCACCACTGAAATATAACCATAAAATGACTCCACAGGTGCAACTTAAAACCCCCAAACCCATAAATTTGCTTGCTGGATTGGCTGCTCCATGAGCCAGTGCTGCAAATAGGACTGGCCTCTCCGCAGGCGTTTCAGTTTAGAGGCTTATTGGTGGGTGAATTTGACATGAAGCCTCATGTAATAAATAAACCTCTCCTAGACTTCATTGGCCGGTGGAAAAGACTTGATTGGTATCTGAATACCCATTAGTAACTAGGGTAAGAGGGAGCTGTGCACCCACTGACCTGGTGGGAAGTCAAGGACCTTGCTGACTGGAGCAGGTTGCACCTCTGCAGCCTTGTAGACTGTTTAATGACAGTCTTTTATTGCAACACTTGAAGTGAGGCACCATCAGTTTTCTGGGGTCACAATTTAGGATTAGTTGTCCTGCAAGGCCATCCTGAGTTGGGTGAGTTGGACAGCAGTGGGCGTGAATCAGGATCAGCGCTGGGTCTATGAGAGACATCTCTCTCCCTCATATGGTGGATGAGAGTATGACTGGTCTGTGTCATGGAAGGAGGATGGGTGGAGGGATGGGAACCTGTCTGGACAGACATTCTGCTGGCACAGGCTGAGCTGCTACCCCTGCTCGTGGAATTTCCTGGGGATGTCAGCATACACAGTCATTCATTTGAGGGAGCTGAAAGAGCCCTGAGGGCTTTCGGCTGAGAGAGATGGAAACTCGGAGGCAAGGAGACAGTTGGAGTAGAAGAGATTAATGGTGGGAAGTTCCCACCCAAGTTAGGCTTTTGGCAGGATATGACACACAGACTGAGCTCTTCAATCAAGGTGGTGCCAAGTGGCTTGCTCTCTCTGGGCCAAATTGCCCCTACATTTTATGCATGTTATTTCCTAGCAAGGGGGATGGAAACAGCACGTTTGCACTTGCTGGGTTTTGTCACCACCACTTCATGGAAAAAAAGGAGGAAAGGGATTGGTTTTCTTGGGAAAACAACTAGATCTGTTACCACTGGCTAGGCAGATTTCAGAAGAACCAGCCAGGCATGGAGCTCTGTGCTTTCATGTTGCTTTGGAACTGAGCTTACGTAGGTTGTTCTGACTGTTGATATTTCAGGCACCTCCTTCCACTCTGAATCCTGTACAAGGCAGCAGAGTTATGTTCTGTAAACTAAGGATGCCACAGAGAGCAGCTGCCCTCCATCTTGCTGCTGCAAAGAATATGATGGATACTAGGACATGATATTAGAAAAGAACAGTTTCTGGAGGGAGGTGATCTGGAGCTCTCCCTTGAATTTTAACTGAAGAACAATTACTTTTTTGTTTGTATGTCACCCCTGATCCAAATGTCCCTCCCAAAAGAGCTTTCAGCTGCAGAATATGATCTGTCTTGCATAGGCTGACTACATATATCGTTAAGGTGAAAAGGGCCTTTCACACCTTAAAAATGAATGAATTGTTATTGGCAGAATGCAAATAGCTAGCCTTTTGCAGAATAACAAGAGTATTGTGGTGGTCAACAAACTGGGATAAAGGATATGTATATAAATCTAAAGGGCTTGTTTATCATCTGTTGAAGGATGAGGGATAGAGACCACAGAACATTGAGAAAGGCCTCTGAAGAGACACGGTGGCTCCCAGTTCATGCCTCCATCTGAGTTTTGCATCCATAATCCTGTATGCTCTGTAGCTCTTCCATTAATCGCTAGAGTGAGGACAAGGTTCTACTGGTCTCTTTTTAAGCCAGCTGGTTACTGCTCAAATCAAGCCAAGAGGGCGCCTAATTACAGATGGAACCTCCAGGTCCTATTTCTAGGGAGGTCATGAGACTCTTATGTACAACTGTTGCGACTGCCTTAGGTGCTTAACCTGTTGGCTTTTCTTTTGCTGCTGTTTAGGTCTCTTGAAGTCATCGCCGGTCTGGAAAGTAACAGCAAAATCTTCACTGTCTATGTACACGGCTTGCTGCAGCTGCAGGTAAGCCCAGGCAGACTGGGAATCGCTGTGCCAGTTTGCCTGGCAGGACGTGGAGTTATTTACTGGCAAGGCTGAATTCTCACCAGCAGGTGTGGAAGTTTTTATTAACCTTCTTTCTAAGGTTAATGGAGTTAAATGCCTCACCTGGGATGACTAGAAAGAATCTGTGGCGGGAATGGGAAGCCAGACTTGTGTTGCACGTTCTGATCTTAAGGGACTGAAGTAACCTTCCCCCTAAGAAATGACAGTAAATATTTTTCGTTATCGAATCTCCCCTTGCATTTTCAAGATGGCAATTGTTCTTCCCATTTCGTAGAAAGGAATCTGAAGCACAGATGGCCACTTCACTAGTCACCCAAAAAGATGCTAGTGTTGTAAGGATCTAATTAAGTAATAAACTTACAACACAGTTTTCTTACAGAAAGTTTCTTGCACCAAGTCAGAGCTGTAGTGCTGCAGTAAAAATGGTCAGATCCTGTTCCCAGGAGCCACAGAAAAGGGCAGGAGACTTCTGTGCTTAGTTCACAGTAGTGAAATTCTTTTTTTTTCCCCTCTTTTCCGCTGGGATGAAGTGTCAGGTGTTCTCCTTTCCCTCTTGTTCTCTCTGCAGGCTGGCCAGTACACCTCCATATTTGTGGACAACAGTGCTGGAGCTCCCATCACAATTCAGAATGGATCGGATTTCATGGGCATGCTGATGGGCGCGTAACATCGTCTGCAGCACTGTCGCAGGGAAGGATATGGGTTAGAGCCTTGCAGTGTGTACTTGACTGAAGAAACCTTTTCTTCGACCCTTGAAGACTGCTTCCTGTAACTGCCGGCATCTTTTTAAGCAAGCAAAGAACCTTTGCTTTCACAGATACTTCAGCTTGCTTTCAGAGGCTACTGCTTTTCAAGGTCCACACCAGTTCATTCGTCATAAAAAAAAATATACTTTTATGATTCAGAAACAAACTCTGTAATATTTAATTTGTGCTTCACTGGATGCTCACTAAAGAATACACTGAGATTTGGAATTTGTTACATTATGACTTTGTTTCACGATAGCACTTGTAATCGGCATGTCTTTTGGGGTTATTTGCGGGGTGTTTGAGTTGGTAAATGAAGGATTGAGAGGGGTTGTAAAATATTGACTATATTCTATGTGTTGTGGAGGAAGTAGACAAGGATTTTCCAGCAAAACTGCTTTTTTTCATATGATTGTAAATGGTATAGGCCCTCTCTCATGTTCAGAATTGGATATATTTGACAAGAAGCATGTTGAATTCTCAGACAACGCCTGCTTCATAGTTGGGAATCCAAGGTCTGAACTCTTTAATTGTGGTTCTTTATATCTAAGTATTTCCTTGATCTTATTGATGAAGCTGAATACCTTGCTGCCTGTGCAGGTTTGTTTTAATGAAAAGGTAAGGCCGATGGCACCAGTTCTAGCATGAACTCCCTTATGTTCTTATGTTTTAGTAAGATATACATGTGGTTTTGGACTCCTTCCCGTACACAGCAGCCTCTCGGGTGCCATGTGATCATCTGTAAATACATTACCCTGGTTGTCAGAAGCCTGGCAGAGACAGTGGGGATAGCAGCCTCGGATCAGCTGTGTCACCTCTTTGGTGCTTGTTGAACTGCAGGGGAATAATGAGAGAAAACAAGGCTCGTTTTCATCAGGTGGCCAGGGTCACATGGAATCTGTTGGAGCTCTACCTGGAAGTTGAAAGTGCTGTCAAAGACCGTCCAAAAGACCATCCAGTGAGCGTGTTCTGGGTTTCTACAAACGTAAGCGTGTGAGATTGAGCCCCCAAAGCAGCTTTGCAGATAGCTCCAGGCTATAAGCTCATTTTAACAAAGTAAAAGGGTGTTGACTTTTCCTGGGGTTAAGGTGTTACCCAAGATGTGGTAGCATCCGTGTGATCAAAAAAACCCACACTTGTTTCATGTACCTCTCTACCTTTCCCTTTCAAAAGACACCCCACGCTTTTATTGATTCAACTTCGCTGAGGAGCTGGGTGTGTAACAGTGTTATAAATAGATGGTGGCAAGGCCCGCAGTGGAGTCCAGACGCTTATTCTGGGATGTTTGCAGTGAATGGAAGATACCCTCTTGTATAGTGTTGCAACTACAGTACCTTTGTGCAATGAAAACAAAGACTGCCAGAGACAGCAGAGGGCATGAAGAAACTGTCCATTGCTGGGTCTGTTGTTCAGGTTGATCACTGTATGAAGGTTCTACAGGCTCCAGTAACGCTGCTGTTGAGGATGCTGACGTGCAAAGATGCCTTATGTTAAGAGCTGTGAAAAATCTGCTGTAAACCAGGCATGGCTGAAACTGTGGGTTTTTTTTCATCTCCATTATAAGTACCTTGAGACAGATCTTTAGGGTACTAAATGGTGGTTTTTTCCTTTGTAAAGAAGATATTAAAGTGATACCTATTGGAGGAGGAAGGAGAGGGTACAGGGAATAATTAAGTAGTGCTGTAACACAGGTAAATTCCACTTTCTAGTCAATAGAAAGCAGCTGTTCTAACTGGACCTGTGTAAATGTCTAAAATAAAGCAGCTATCAATGTTTATATACTAATTCTCACTCCACAAAACATGCCACAATTCCTGTGGATTTTTTGTAGTACGCTTTGGGAAGAATGTACTTTTAAGCAGAAGGGAGTCCACAGCTACTGAAAGGCATAACAAGTAGCAACAGTAGTTATTTTTGGAGCTTCAGAAAGCACATAACACACGTGAATATCACTAAACCACGTCGATAAAGCTTGGCTGTTTACGCTGGGTTTTGATGGAGTGAGTGTAGTCAGGGCAAGTGGCCTATATCCCAGCATGTATTACTATATTGTACTTGGTACTGTGTGAATATTTGTAATGAATTGGGCTGTTTAATGCATGACTTACAGCAACATAATCAAAGTGTTGTGACATTCAGCATATATTGTTATAACCGTAGGTTTTTTGAACCAAGTCTCACTGTTCTTGGAAAATCAGAGTTAAAATATTTATTTTGTTGTAGAACTAAAAATGTTTGTCAGACTTTGTTTTGGGATTTGTGACTTTTTTTCTCCTTCCTTGCTGTGTTCTACTCTCATGATCTTCTTGTTAGGAAATGAATTGTTCTGCCTTTATACCTGTTCTCCCTTACTTGCCACGGAGATGCTCCAAGGGCTGGAGCCCCTCTGCCATGGGGACAGGCTGGGAGAGTTGGGGGTGTTCAGCCTGGAGAAGGGAAGGCTCCAGGGAGACCTTCCAGCACCTTCCAGTGTCTGGGGGGCTACAAGAAAGCTTGGGGGGGATGACACACACTTTTTACAGGGGCATGGAGTGACAGGACAAGGGGTAACGGGTTTAAACTGAAAGCGGGGAGGTTTAGATTGGATATCAGGAAGAAATTCTTCCCGTAGAGGGTGGGGAGCACTGGGACAGGTTGCCCAGAGAAGCTGTGGATGCCCTGTCCCTGGAAGTGTCCAAGGCCAGGCTGGATGAGGCTTGGAGCAACCTGGTCTAGTGGAAGGTGTCCCTGCCCATGGCAGGGGGTGGGACTGGGTGGGCTTTAAGGTCCCTTCCAACCCAAACCATTCTGTGATTTTATGATATGGAGTGCTGTCCTGACAGGTGTTTCCCCAGTGTGCTGGAAGCTGTCTAAATGCATGGTGGGACAGTCCTGAGGAGCACACAGCACCCTGTTTTGGGTTTTTGTTTAGTCTTAGATCTGAATTCTACCGCTGCAGTTCTCTTGTGTCCTGAGGCTTTAGCCAGCAGTCGGTACGAGTGTGAGACTGTCTGCCCATCAGCAAGGTGGGGCAAAATGGGTTGAAACGGCCAAGAAAAGCTGAGATTGGGCCTCCAGTGTGGAGGTGCAAGTGTACAAAACTCATGACTAATATGGACACAAGCCTCCTGGCTGACGTGGCCGAGACAAATACGCTGTGAGGCTTCCGTGCTGTTTGAAGAGTGAGGAGATTAATGGTGTGTGAAGCAAATTTTCAAGGCTCTTCTGTAGCCATAAAACTTATAGTCCAAGAAAATTTAAGAACTTGGGAGGACCAAGTTCAGTATGAAGTTGTTTATAGCAAAATAAAACCCACGAGCTTGAGCTTATGGTTTAATGGCCAAGTGTGTTAATGGCTGTTTGTGGCACGCAAGGGGAGAAGTCTAAAAGAGGCACAAATTGAATGGCCCCATTTTTTTCTGGGTCCTTCCAGCATGTGCACGGCAACATTGTTGTATTTTGTCTTTAAAATTTCTAAGAAGTTTTCTTTAAAAATTCCTAAGAAGTTTAGGGTTTCAGGGAAACTGGAGGAGAGGAAAAGTACATTTCTTCTTACAGGGACAAGTTTCCTACCCTCATCTTTGAGTTCTTCACAGAAACGTTGGCCACAGCATCACCTTCAAAAAGTGTCAAAGGTTACTAACTTGTACTTGCAGTTGTAACTCGTCCAGGTATTATACACTAGTTCAAACACTCTCAAAAAGGTTATTGTGACAGCCCACACGGGTCAGTTAACATTTACTGAAACTTTGCTGTCTTCCCCATGGCCTTGCTCACTCATCTTCCTCCCAGCCCCTTCCTCTGCGAAGGCCTCGCTCAACCTTGGCAACAACCTACGTCAAGTTTTTGCTGTGTGCACAGTTCAGATTCAGACACAGTTAATGCAGCTTGGCATGGTTTTGTTGGGGTTTGTGCTCTGTGCAGATCTCTCAGATGAGGGAGACATGTTCACTATCCAGGGTTTTGAGGCTTCTCACGTTAATTTTTCCTACCGGAGAGCTGCTTGCTTCTAAGATGCTGACACTGGATGTGATGCTCCAGGCCTGTATGACGCTCTGAGGTCAATATTCTCATTGTGTGTTGCCTTGCTCTGGTTGCTACGCTTGCCTCCTGCACAGGCTGCCGTGTAAACAGTCTGCCCTGCTGCTCAGCTTATATTTCAGGAACAATAAATCAAACCATCCTAGGATGAGCATTGACTGCTAATTTCAATGTCTATAAAAGTGATGATCTTCACTCATCATTCCTTATTCTAAATGGAGAAGAGCTATAGCTTTCCAGCTTCAGGCTAAGGTTACTTGCTTAGCAAGATGTTACATATCATAGCCTAACGCTTCAGTAAGATGCCTCTGTCCTTGTCACAAAGGTCTTGGTTGGTAGTGTTGCTAGCAGGTGTTTCAGCTCCTTCTGCCTTGGGTGCCTTCACAAAACCTGCTGATACCTGTGGTTTATGAGCCTGGTGGAAACCCTGCTGAGGCTGGTGGAAAATCTAGCAAAAATGCTATTGGTTCATCCCAGAGTGTAGGAATTTGGTCTAGTTCAGGGCTTAACTCCAGAATTGCCTTTCGGGTGTGTTTCTGATGGCATGGCCACTATAAACTTTGTCCTATGAGCTATATGGAGAAAAGGTCACTGGGTTGTTCTGACCCTGCTATGCTCCACTATTCCCGTGTTTAGCACCTTACGAGCTTGCTCCAAAGGGCATGGTGCAGTGCTGGATCAGCCCTTCAGATGTGGAATCTGCAGTGAATTCTTCCTGTTTAATTCAGGCAGGGCCTTTACGTAGCCCTTGGACAGGCTGTGTCAGTCAGGAGCTGGGCAAAGCCACCTCCAGGGTTGTCCAGGGTTGTCCAGTTTGCACCCTTGCTCTCCCTCCTAACTGTTCCAGACAAATCAAAGCAATCTCCCAGGCACCGAGATTCCAGTTGCAGGCACTCTCTGAATATTTTCCCTGGCTGGGAGCTGACAGGTTATGAGGTTTTAAGTTCTATTCAAATTTCATGTCTTGTAAATGATTTTGATGCCACACTCCAGACTGACTCCAGGGGTATTTATGTTGGATTAGCAGCAGATTGCCTGCCTTTCCTCACTCGATGGAAGAGAACCCAGGACATGTAAACTCCCCTTGAATGGTGGACTATTAACTGTCAAGTAAAATGATTAGTTTGTCATATAAAACTTATTATAAATAGGAGCAGGTTATAAATCAGTCCCGAGGACAATAATGAAATCAAACAGAAAGAGACACCCTTTCCAAGCCTCTTCCCTGAGAGAAGCCTGCAAACAGAAGTCAGCAACAGAATGTTAGTTAAATGCTTAGTCTTTACAGGAAACTCAAGGGTAATTTGAAAACCACTGGTGACCACAGTAAAAAAAATCAACAGAGAAAAATTAGCCCTATATAGGCATTAATACTAGGTGATATTTAAAAATTAATACCACATACTCTGGCACTGCAATTACTGTGATGGAGAGAGCCCTAACAGCAGAGTCCAGACTTGAGTTTGTTAGGGTTCCATGGAAAGTTAGGGAGCTGGTGACTCTGTAAAAACTAGAACTAAGTACCAAGAAGACCTTAAATCTTTATTGCTTTGTGTCCTGGCTTGTATCTGTGGAAAGAAAGTACCAAACTCCCATTGATTACCAAGATGATTCTCACTCAGCACCTTTATTTAATGCACAGGCTAGCCTGGATTCAGTGGAGAATAAAAGGCCATGACATTTGGGATTCAGGTGTACCAAATTTCCTGCAGGATAGCTCATTTCCTGCAGAGCTTCTAGGACTCAGTATTCCCCTGATACATAACCAGTGGTGAGTATTGCTGATGAATGAGCACTGGATTCTTGTGGGAGTTGTATCTGATGGTTAGTTATGTAATTTTACTGTTGGTTTTGGGGGGATAAAAGTGTTCTTTTGTTGCTGCTTAGGTCTCTATCTCCAGGCTTAGAAAGGGTATAATGTTTTTATGCCCTCTGGGCTAAACTGTTCTGATTTAAAGTAGCCTTGTCTCCTGGGTAGACCTGAGAACAGACAGGTTAGGGTTTAAGAGCTGGAAATTCCTCCTTCCTCATGGCTTTCTGGAAAGTTTGAGTGGTCTAGGGGAGCTTCTTTACAATCTTAACAGTGGAAATGTTTTAGTTCCCTTTATCCTGAAACCTAAGATGGGCTGCCGGCTAGGGCAAGGATTTTATGGCTTTGTTGCTGAGGCCATCATATTCCAGAATAACTGACCGAGCTATTAACGTAACTTCAGTTCACGTTGGGGCTGATGTTGTTGCATCTTGCAGGGGCTTGGTGTGCAAGGATCAAACATGCATCCTTTTATTATGTCTTAACTGAAATTCCAAAGCTGAACCCCAGTGTTGAGGCACCTGAGCTGGGTTTGCCTCTAGCATAGATGGAATTAATACAGACCAGCGAACGCAGCCCACCTGGCTGCCCTGTGCCTTCACTGTAAAACACCACAAACTTGCCAAGAAGCACTGCAGCTCGCCACATCCTCTGTTTCAAGGCCCTGCAGGCACTGGCACGAGCAGGCTGTCTGGAGATCTGCAGCCTGCTCCGCGTGCTGACGAAGAGGGACTTTACATAAATCCTCCTGTGGTATTTCAGACCTGCCAAGCAGTTTTAGGTTCCTACAACTGGTGAGACCTAAACCCTGGATTGTTCCACACTAAGGCTGAAGTAGTCATGTATTATGACAGTACCATAACTGTGTAATAAATGGCTTTCTTGTACGTACAGTTAAACTTTCCTGCACAGATCCATGGTTTTGTAATTGCCTGGGCAAATAAATCTGCTTGGAGGGTGTGGGGATGGAAGAAATAGGTGTGAATGTCTGTTGTGCCTTTTTCTTGGTGGTCTGATTGGCTAATCAATTCATATGGAGGCCAGAAGTGGAGATAAGAAGGGAAATATCATCTTGAAAACCGTGCAGTGTTGGGTGGGTGTGCCTAGTTGTACTGTAGCGCAGTGACAGCCCTGTGAGGACTGACCAGTGCAGGCTCTGGAGTTATACAGGTGCTCTTGTGTGACTGCCTGCAGAATGTCCCCTTCCTGTGCTGGGTGTCGAGACAGCTGGGGTGTCCCCACATGCATGCTTGGAGACGGTTGCCATTAGGACTTCTGAGGAACGCTTGCTGTGCTCCGATGAATAACGAGGGAGAAACCTGGTGTCACGTGGAGCACAGCATTTCGTGTTTCTGTAAAATCTTCCTACAGGTTTTGTGCATTTTAAAGTTAGGATCTTAAATCTCCTTTGAGGCACTTGCTGCTTTGTTAGATCAACTCTGTGCTTTGGTTTCTTACTGCGGCTTGGTTTTTTGGCAAAGAAAGTGCTGTGCTCGCCGTTTGTTTGGCACAAACATTGTTTGCGTGTTTGTCCTTTCACTGCTTTCAGTGTTTTGCTTCTTTTTTTCTGCCTGCTGTTTGCTCTCCCTCTAGCTGTGGCTGGCTTGCAGAGCACTGGAAGTGCGGATACAGTTCTCACAGCTCTCTGGAAAGGAGACTCAACCAGCTGCTTTCTTGTGAAAGTGGCCCTGGTTGATGGGGTGGAGACACAATGGCATTTGGAGCGCTGTCTGGCAGGAGGAAATTGGATAAGAGTTTGTTGTCTTGCTCTATTTAAGGAATGCTCCTCTTCACCGGGCGCTCTTTTGGACCCCGCTTTCCCGCAGGAGCTGCGAGAAGAGGTGTTGAGGACAGGCTGACACGGGGAGCTGGATCAGTGCTGGGTCAATGGGGGGCAGAAACACCAAGTGCTCAGAACTCGGGGCAGAGAAGGAGTAAGGCTGCATTCTGGGCATCCCTCTTGTCTCTCAGGCACTCATGACTCAAATGTCTGACAGCCTTCCCTAATCTTTTTCTTTAGGCATAATGTAGGGAGTCTCTTGACTGAGAGATGGGAGCATCTGGATGCTGGGAGCATCCCTCCCTTGGGCTTACCTGCAGGCAGGCCAAGGAAGACTGTGTCCTTAAGCACAAGCTTGCTTTAAAGGTAGGCACAGAGTTCTTGGCAGTACTCGCTGCAGCACTAATTAGTTGGGATTCTTGTGTGGACAGGAAACCAAGTTTCAGTAGATGGGAGAATACTCTTCAGTGTAGCTCTACTTGTGAGGGGAAAAAAAAAATCTGAGCTAATTTAAAGCTGCTGAGAACTGTCTTAGAGCTTAAATCTCAGGTGTCTCCTCTGACAGGGTACTGAATGTTTGCTCTGTGTGTGTGTCACGCTCGGAATCTAATAAAACTTTACAGGATGATGAAGTTGGGGGTTGTTTGTTTGTTTTTTTGTTTTGGTTTAAAGCGAAGTTCTCAAGGGCTGTTGTAACTTTCAAGCCCTCTTTTTCCCAGCAAAGGGTGCTGGGAGTTGCCAGTAATCTATAAAGCAGAAAAAACTCAGTCTGGGGGAAATGATCTCAAATAGTATAAACAGCTCCAACCAGGTTATGGTTTTAAAGTTTTATGAAGTGATAGAGATTCTGGGGATATTTTTACAAGAGGCTGGACAGTGAGGAACAGGGCAGCTCACATGGGTAGCTGTGTTGTTGCCCTTTGGGCTGAAGCCTGAGTGCTGGTTAGAATTGTTGCAGACCATGGCTGTTGTACCCTGAGGGCACACGTACTTGCCTGTGGGAGCAAATATGTCTCGGAGCAAGAGAACAGCAAACCTGGGTTCTGTTTCCAGCGTTCCCACTTACCTGCTTGTTAACCTGGGGCAAGTTCCTCCATTCTTTCTTTGGCTTATCCAGTTCAGCCCTTCAGGAAAGGGTCTTCAATGGGTTACAGCAGCCAGCCTGTTTGGCTCACGGAAGGTTAAGGAGTACTTGAGTTCTAGAGCTCTCTTAAGATGACCTTAGGTACCACTTAGATCTCCCTGCTGACCAGTAAGAACGCTGTCTTTGTGAAGAGTGGTAGTGAATAACTCTTGTCACACTGCCACAGGTTGTGAGAGCATTAATTTCCTCCTTCTGCTGAGAAGGTGGATAGGGGTATTAAATGAATTCAGGGCTTCTACATAAGGGCACTAGCACTGAAGGATCACTCTTCCACTCAGGAAAAGAGCCATCAGCCTTCCTGAAACCTCCTGGTGTATATTAAATGGAAATTTCCCTGGGAGTGGAGGGAGTGTCTTCTCCGAAACCTTTCTGGGTAAATCCCCCCCATTACCCTGCTGCCTTTGCATTGCCAGAGGTGTTCTGCAGTTGGAGGTGAGGAGATGCTGACCTCAGGAGATGATATTTCCAGTTTTGACCACAGGCGAGAGCTACTGGAAATATCATCCCTTTGAAGGTTCCAGTCTTGCTACGCTGTTTTCTGTGGTTTGGATAAATCCATGCAGCTAGATCTTCACCTGGGCTAAACGAATAAAATTAGGGGGCCATACAGAAGTTCTGGTTCCTACAGGAGTGGATGTCCAGCTAGAGCAAAACACTTAGCGATCACTTGTTGCTGGTTCCTAACCTTGTCATTACCTTGAACTGCAGGGAATCTGAAACTGGAATGTCAGACTTCTGCCTCTTTGATCTCGTTCTCACTCTGTTGTGCTGTCATGATTAATGACAGACTATTTTAAGAATGCTGCGGTCCCTGACTAATGCAATCTGAGGGGTGTGCAGAGCTCCTTATTTCCTCTCATTGCAGAGCTGCTAAGTGATGGGAGAAGAGTTTATTTTCCACTTCAGTTTGTCAGAGCTTTTGAGTGCCTGGGGCAAAGAGGGGGTTAATATTCTCTGCTGTGCTAGAAGTAACTTCTTTTTTTGTCAATTAATACATATCTTTCATGGTCAGAAAAAGAAACTGAAGTATGTGTGACATCCAAATTCTGCACATAAAATTCCCATTTTGTAATAACACAATGTATCGAGTTACTTATCTGGAGGCTATTCATCTTGCAATATAGTGTCAGCGAGTGCCTCCATGTCCCTGCACATCTTGTCACTCACTCATCACAGCGATGATCTTGCGAGGCTGTCACATGCATTCTCATAGGCTTCCTCACACCACAAGAGAACAGGGGCTGTACAGAGTGCTCAGAAGGCATTAATTTGTGTCCTCCTGGACCTCTGTGCCAGGACAAATGTCCCTTTTCTAAAAAGCACACTGACATGAAGCCACTGGAGCGCTCTGGGTAGCCAAGAGCAATGGACAAGGGAACAAAATACAGTGAGTCTGACTCCTGCAGATCTGGTATTTGTGGAATTGGTCTGTACTTACATATTTACTGTTTCCTTCAAAGAAAAATACTAGGGAGTGGTACTAGACATCTCAGCACTGGATCTCCAGCCATGGCCCCTTGCCTTGCTGGGGCTCAATGGATTACATTCTTCTTGCCTTCCCCCTTGTTTTAAACAAATAGGAGCTGGAGCCTTAGGGTATATTAGGGAGTGATAGGGATCTTCACTGATAATGCCATTCTGAGCTATACCCGAGGAAGCCATTAGCTTAAACCTCACAGGATCTGATAACAGGGGATGTAGAAGGTGGATGAGGGGGAGAGGAAGACTATTTGCAGCTGTGCCAGGTAACACTCCCCTTCACCAGCCACAGCGACTGTCTCAGGGCTGAACAAGAAGCGAAGGAGACCGTGAAATCTTTCCACAGGCTTGGCAGGTATGGGGAAACTGCCATCTATCCATGTGTGGGTGAGGGAACTGAACAGTCAGATACACACATGCGTCCCCTCCAGATCCTCTCTTGAAACTATGGCACACCTGCCTGGAGAACCCACTCCTCCTCCCACGCTCCCCCCCTGCCTTGCTTTCCAAGCCATCGTTAATGATGTTAAAGCTATCTAAATGTCTGTGTTTTAATGCTGGTTTTCATTGCTTGGTGTAAAAATAGCAAGAGTTAAGGATTAATGTTCGAGGCCTGATGAACTCTAGCCATGTGAAAACAAGATGCCATCCAAAGTCAATCCCCTGTCTGCATGCCACCAACCAGCTACACTTCAAAACAGTGCGCTGGGTGTTCAGGGACAAGGGTTCCCCCTCACCAGGGATACCTGTGGATCTGCTGCCTGTCCTTGCCCAGCTCTGCTGCTGTACGATGAGACTCTGTATGCAGCAGGAGCTGGGCTGTGGATCATGTTTCCAGCCCTGAGGCCTTGGAACCACTGTCATGCTCATCTCCAGAAGGGGCAGTTCCAAACTAACTCTGTCTCCACTGGACCACTGAGACCACCTTCCTCCTTCCAGCTGGCCCAGCTAACCTCAAGGATTGCTCTCGCTTCCCCCTCTCTTCTCATGCCCAGTGGAATCACACAGGCATTTGGGGTCATAAGGAATGTGCTGTTTTGACTCTGAAAACTCAGCGGGAGCATTTGCTAAAGACACAGTGTAGTTGTATCAGGACCAAGAAAAGGAGGTGTGGGGGGAATGGAAAAAATTACCATTCCCAACTGCAGCCAGGTTCCTGCTTCCCGTGTCCTCGTACTGCTAGCAGCCTTGCCCGGGGATGGCTGCCACGGTTTAATGACCCTAATGAAACAGCAGTGTGTGGCATCGAGCCTCCCTTGTTTAGTGTCATGGGTTCTGTACCGCTGATGAGTTACTGGTTCTCCTTCTGCTAAAGTGGCAAGAAGGAGCTGTTGTGTCCTGTCCCTCCTGCTGTGAGCCGCTGAGTGGAAATCTCCGTACACTTGTTCTTAGCGTCTGCTTTTGGTCACTCGTGGAGGCACAGAGAGCTTGTTCTGACCTGGCATAGCAGTTTCGTGCTGGGGTTTTCACTATGGCCTTGGGAGAGCTGCACTAGAATGGCTTTTTTCGGGTGTATATGGGTTTGTTCCATGCTGTGTGGGCTCCAGTTTTGACTAGGGGTTTCAGTAACTGCCTCCCCAGCTTCCCTGCATAAAAACTCAGTCTGGCCCAATTAGTAATTGTGGGAGGTAGGATGCCTGAGGTCAGCTCTGTTTGTCTGATGCGTTCAGGCAGACTATGTAACTCCTTTCTAGGTGGCTGGTTAATTTTTCTGAGGATAGTCATAGATTTCCTGCTTTTACCTGGATGGTGTGTGT
>NW_010226341.1:0-19301 GCF_000690775.1 Eurypyga helias
TTTTTTTTTTTTTTAATTACAAGAGATGTTGACAAATTACTTGACTGTAATTGAATGCAAACAGTCATGTGAATCTTTTATTTTGCTGTCTGTGGTACTGGATTGTGTGGGTGGGAATAATCCATAAAGCACAGCAGGGAATTTGCTGTGAAGACTGGCTGAACTCTTTAAAGACAATTCTTGCCATACAGTGAAAGTGCTATCTGTACTGTTAAGGTCAACCATGTGATTTGGTGCTATTTGTGGGCTTAAATATGAAGTGCTTGGATTTTCAGATTTGAGGCCCAACAACACTAAGAAATATGAACCGTAATGGTAAATTTGAGTCAAGGTAGTATGTTGGGGTGGATAACCAGTGGAATCCATATTCATAAAGCTTAAGGTATGGCATGGTAGAAGATATGGTAGCTCTTTTAATCTACTTCAGGTTACACTAGCAGTATTCTTTTAAATCACCTCCTTCAGCCTTGCCAACTTTTTGGCAGTGACATGGCTTTGAATAATGGGCTGTCAGAGCTACTTGCAAAATCCTTTCAATTACCTCTTGAGAAGGCAAGGGCAGACACAACTGCACCATGAGGCAGTTCTAGCAGCCTAAGTATGGAGCGCCCTGACATGCACACAAGCTTTTAACTAGAGGGCTTCCAGTAAGGGAAGTAGATGTGCTGGCAGAAAAAAAAGTGCTCCTTGTGGATCTGCATTCTTCAGTGTCTTCAGTGCAGCTTTCCAGAGTAGCCTTCTAATGGGATGCAACAGTGCAAAGATGCAACTTTGCCTGACAACACAGGGTTCCTCGTCTTGGCCAGTACCCAGTGTAAAATAAGCTGTCTTGGGAGAAAGGATGCTTTTTAAAAAATCTGCTTTCACATTACAATTTATGTAGCAGTGTTCTTAAAGGATTTTATAATTTTTTACCATGAGT
Organism: Eurypyga helias; assembly: GCF_000690775.1. NCBI lineage: Eukaryota > Metazoa > Chordata > Aves > Eurypygiformes > Eurypygidae > Eurypyga > Eurypyga helias. The sequence continues at coordinate 923 of NW_010226341.1, forward strand.
TATGTAGCAGTGTTCCTAAAGGATTTTATAATTTTTTACCATTCTGAATATAGATAAAACTTCATGTTTGCTGATATGGAAAAAAAGATTTTTTCCCCTTCCTTAAGCTGTTAAAATATTACGGGTTTTTATGCTACTCTTCTATATATGTTTTATCAGTATGAAGGAAATCAATCTGAATTGCTGCTGCTTCAGCTGAATTGAACATCAGGCAAGGGGGTTTAGGCAGTTGTAAAGATAAGAATAATATTCGTATGATTTATTCTGCTCTTTATGAACTTAGCCAGAAAGGAAATATATTCTTAGTGTCTGAAACCATGAGATAGTTACAACATGATTTTTTTTCCCCTGAATTTGAAGCACATGTGCTGTGTCAACACAGCAGGCTTGTGCTTTGTATGTCATATCCCCAGTTTTGTTCCTGCCCTGTCTTTAGTCCATGTGGTGCCCTGAAGGAATTAAGAAAATGGTTTCCTTTGTTGTTTGTACTTTAGTTCTAAAAATGTATTTACAGGTTTTTCATTATCTTGTAGGTGCTTGGGCAGATGATAATTACTTTTCTAAGCTGTTAGCCATTATGTAGAATTTTAATGAATCTGGCCATCTTTGAATTGATACCCTCAAGAGGATTATCTAAACCTTCAGAGACCAGCACCCTCAGATGCTGAGCCAACCTAAGATTTTCATGGTGCAGTTAATAAATCTCCTTAAGTTCTCAAAAGATGCTAAACTTCAATGTCCATGTCTAATAATGCTGTAAAAACATTACTTTTTTGAAAGTGATACTTTGCTTATCTGAACAGGGAAATGTGAAGCCAAACTGGAATGGTACAACTGTAATATTAATAATTGTATTGGTGGTGTGAACACTGGACTTTTCTTACTTGCAAAGTGGTAAGAATGAACTGGAACAAGTAGTTTGTATTTCAGAATAAGTTTTACCACCAAATACTACTGATGTCTTAAATTCATCACCTTTGAACTCTCTTAGCCAGACAGATTCTACTGACGTCCAGTCTTAGACATTTCCATTAGACATTACTTCTGAAAATGCCATTTACTCTAGGAAATGTTTGAGGATATTTGGAACCTTTTATCTCAGATCACAATTATTTTTCGGCTTTGTTCCCTGATCCATCTCCTTACTAGGTTGGTTTTTTCCAAGTAGTTTTTTTAAGATGTGTCAGCTCTGATATTGCTCATTTCAATCATCTTTATCATTTTTCCTCTAACCACAGCATTACCAGGGGATATGTGCATGGGGGGTCTACTTGTACTTTCGGATGAAAGTACAACTCCTCTGTCATTGACAAGATGTGACTAAAACATTCCATACATAAAAATCTCCCAGAACAATTTAATCTCATAAGTAATTTGTCTAAGAACACTCCCACAGAAAAGTAGAATGGAGAGATGACAAGTTTGATCATAATGTGCTATCCAGTTCCTGCCCAGTAGTGAGTTTGAGGTATATAACACCTTCCTACCATTGCAATACACCATTATTCATGTGCCATGGAAGGAAAATGTTGCTAATAGTTGAGATGATGACTAGTAAATAGGGTGTGTCTTTGGAAAACCCCCAAAATGGTAAATTGTTGTTTCACAGAAGTAGACAGAGCTGGTATTTTCCACAGTTCAGTGAGCTATTCATAGTAAATCCTAATGAGTTCATCCACAGGACAAGTACTTAGTTATATGACAGTCATATGACAAAAGCATCTGCAGGCTATGTTGACCTGTAGTACAATTCTATTGGCTGCATTACAATGACTTCTAGGTAGACCTTCTCTGTTTAATATCAGTCTAAAAATGAACTTTAAGACTATTTTCTAATGATGCTGGAGTAAATTTTCACACTTTGCTACTGAGATAAGTAATATGTCAGGTGAGGCGGGACATATTGGAATGTCATTGGAAAAGTAGACAAATAATTCAGATCACAGGAAGAATCCCATGAGATGTAAGGAATCTGAAATTGCAGTCTTTGCCATAGCACACCTACTGAAGAAGAGCTCTAGGGAAGTCTTTCCTGTTAGCACCAGACTCCCACCCTTTAACTACCCGACTTTCCTTGACAGGATTTGAAGAACAGGCTGATAATGTAGAAAAGATTGTTCAAACAGCTATTTTGTATGGAAAAGAGTGCTAAGCTACAGTTCTGGCGCAAAACAAAAAGGGCCAGACCTTGCTATTGTGCAACCCAGACACAGTCCTTCTGCTAGAAAAGCTTGTGTGTCAGAGTAAGACTGAAAATAAATGAGATTGGAAGTTTGGTAGAAATGTACATCTTGTGTGCTTTATTATATTACTCAGTAAGAACTGTTTTTACCATTCCTCCTTGCTGAACAGTATGAAAAAACCCAGTGGAAGAGTTTTCTCTTCCATTTAGGCTGAGCAAATTGGTAAAGAGCATGGCTTGCCTATAAAATTGTCTGATCATATTACCACAATCTTCTGTTTTGTTGACAAGAGAAGATTTTCTGTCTGTCGGAAAGATTCCTGGATGTGGTAATTTGGTGATTTAAATAGTTGGGATGACAGTCCTTCAGCAGTGTGACTTTAGAAGGGAGGAGACCTTGGTCACAGTTCTGGGATATTTATGACTTTAGTCTCCCCATCGTTAAGCCAGGGGTGATAAGAGGTCATTACCTCCTGGGGAGCAGAGACTCAGTGCCTCACTGAAGAAGGCTCTAAATTTAAGAAAAGTATGTTTTGTTCTCATACATCCATGTGGAATTCTGTCATTGTACTAATGTGACAAAGTCAAATGTGGCCTGCAGTACAGAGTGGATTGAGAGTGTTGCTCTTGAAGTGCAGCCTGAGCTTTCTGTCAAAAAAATACAAAATGCTCCTGGACAGTTAAATAACCTAGATATTTTCACTATGTAAGGAAAGATAAACATGGCATGATGAAGGCTTTGTGGTCCATAAGCTTACTTCTCCCACGTAAAGCAGTTGGTCTAATAAAGGTATTATCATTACAAATAAGTCTAATAAAGTTATTATCATTACCAAGAAATCTTGTCTAACTGACCAATGGACATTTGCTCTCTTGTGGCTTAGTCTGGAGCACTGGACAGAAGTGGCCATTTCAAACCCCAAATGCTGGTATTCAAAATATCAGAATAGCTAAAAAAAAATGTTTAAATTTATTTTCTGATTTTGACTTTACATATGATTAATGATTACATGTGTATTCACCATTTTAATTTAATGCAGAAGGCAGGCTATTTTTATTTAATGTGCCACAAGCCTAAAAGGTGCGTTTTTATGAATATACCATTTTCCTTGCAGTGAATCAGTATTTCCCACATAATTTCCTACAGCTGGCATCAGAATGGCACATTTCCTTCTGACATATGATGACATGGCTAATTATTTAGACCGCCAAAATTAATGCTGTAATGAGTCAGGCCAGTGCAGACAGGAGCAGGAAGATTCCACACCCTCTAAGGAATCTTTACTATTACATTATTTTCCAGATTTCTTTTTGGTTCCTTCATCCTTCTTTCTCTTCCTTTTAATCTGGGCTTGTCCAGCTGCCTTCCCTTTGGATCAGTTTTTCTCATTAATCTCCTCAACTGTTCCAAGAAACTATTCCTATCAACTCTCTCTGTGGACCCAGTATTATCTGAGCTGGGCAGTAACATGAAGCGGGGAGGTAGAGCACCCTGGAATTAGAGGCCTCATCTGAAGCCTGTGGAAGGAGGTAAGAAGGCTACAAATAATTTTGTTGTGGTTTTGGTCTGAAGACTTACGCAAGGGCTTTTAATGCTGAAATACTGGAGCTTTCATTCTCGCTACCTGGATCCATTTCAGAACGCTCCTGATTCTTTCGCAGGTAACTCACCACCTTTGCAGTGCCCACACTAAGCCTTTTGAATGCAGAAGTCTTCTAGTGACCACTTATTCCTCTTTTTCATAGAACAGTTCATCCCGTAATTCACTGAGAAAGAATCACAAAGCAGCTCACCTTATTAAAACCTCAGGATATCCAAAGGCAACACAGATTGCAACAACAATAAGGATGCAGCATCCTGTATGTGGCTTTACAAAGCACATTTCAGCTGGTCCGGTCATGAGTGTGATCTCACCCCGGTGCTATGCACTCGTTGGCACGCTCCTGCAGCGCTGCTTAGTGTGGTGGCCGGTCTTACATAAACTGGGCATTAGGAACAAGAATGCTGGGCCAAGACATGCAGAATTCAGACTCTGCAGCTACCCTCCCGTAAGAAATGTGTCAGCGCATGAATGATGCTCTATTTCAGGCTCCTGAACAGCCCTGTTGGCAGTGTGGTGTAATGTGGGGTTTTATGTTGGCAATACTTAGTGTCTGTGTTAGCAAGTGTCCGAGGAGCTGTGGCTGGTTGTTTTCATTCATCACACCAATTTACTCAGCGCCAATATTATCTCATAACTTGGCCTCGGTTTTTGGAGGTTTCACATTGTTACGTTACTCAGGATGTGCAGCTGAAAAAGATACACTGAGATGGTGACTGCCTGAATGAGGACAATTTGTTTCGTATTTACCATTGGCTTTTTTATAGCTCTGGATCAAGAAAATGTTTCATGAGAGGTTAAAATTGTGCAGATACTCATGTCAAATGGGCAAAGCTTCCCTGGAAAGGCAATATAGCATTGCTACACCATGTTAGAATTCATAACGATGAGCTATTTTTTACTGCAATTGCCAATTGATCACTTAAGGAAATCAGAGTGATGAAGAATTCTCTTTATTTGATTTGAAAATTCATCTTTGCAGTTTTTGAAAGAACAAACACACCAAAAAACCCATCAGCCACTGTGTGCTGCTTGAAAAGATTTGTCCTTAGGGAAGATTTATTTTTCCTTCCCCCACCTGAGATGGAGAAGAATGTCTTTAAATGTCAGTGAAAATATTGCATACAGAGATAAAACTAATTTTTGTGATGACTTCAAAATTGACTAAAAAGAGAGGAAAGTCTACCTGTGATGCTTTTAACACCTGAACATGTTTGTGTTTAAAGGGACTGTCGGCTACTACTGCAAGCACAATATAACTTGCCAGGGGAAAGTGCCCTTCACTGACTTTTTACAAGGGCCTGTAGTGACAGGACAAGGGGTAACGGGTTTAAAATGAAAGTGGGGAGGTTTAGATTGGATATCAGGAAGAAGTTCTTCCCGGAGAGGGTGGTGAGGCACTGGAATAGGTTGCCCAGAGAAGCTGTGGATGCCCCATCCCTGGAAGTGTTCAAGGCCAGGCTGGATGAGGCTTGGAGCAACCTGGTCTAGTGGAAGGTGTCCCTGCCCATGGCAGGGGGGTTGGAACTGGATGGTTTTTCCAGATGGGGCCCTTCCAACCCAAACCACTCTGTGATTCTATGATTCTATGACTCCCAGGAACAGAGGGCAAAGCAACAGGTCATCAAGTGTTGAGTCTTCATTCACTGATACATTAACACTGATAAATGCACATGTTAATCAGATAAATCACATTGGATGGGGTGGTGGCTCCAGGATCAAGGAAACCCAATTCAAACCAGTGGAATAAGTTTCGGAAAGGGTATGTTTTCTGTAGTTTACTGGACATGATTAATTCAAACAGAATTTATGCACCAGTTCTAACAGGCTTGTGATATGCAATAATGGTGTAATCTTTCAAGACTATAGTTACTCTTCCTCATCATGCTATGAAGTTTCTAAATTATCCTTCTACAGTGGAAATTATAGTTTCCTTTTTTTTCATGCTGACATTGCTACTCCTATGGTCAATCTAGGATATGAAATCAGCAGCATGAGGGTCGGAACATGACTCAGCATACTTTACACACTGCTCTGATTTATTGCTTCCTTCATTTCATTTGGTTTATAGGGGAGATTTCATCAGCTGTTTCCAAAATGCAAGTTGAGTGGACGTTACAGGATTTTCCCTCATTAATTTGTCTACTTGCTGCCTGAAACCCTGGAAGTATTTAATATCCACAAATAGATGTAACAAAGAATCCCACAGTCTAACTATTTGTGGTAAGAAGAACACATTCATTAGTTTCTGCTGAGCCTGCCACCTGCTAGCTTCATTTTTTGCCCTATTTTTCTTTTAGAGTGGACTCAGTGATCATTCCTTGTTCTTGTTCAGCATGCCATTTACAGCATTACAAAATTTTGTCATGTTCACTCTGTCTTCTCTTTTCCAGGCTAAAAAGACCTATTTTGCTTACTTGTTTCTCACCCTGTAACTCTTATGCTCTGTGTTGTTTTTCCTCTGAACTTTATCTTGTCCTGCTGTACAGATGTCCTTCCTCCTCCTCTCCTCCCCTAGTTAGCCAGATCACCTCCCATGTCCTTTGAAACTTGGATACTTCAAAACTATTAGCGTGGTTCAGCTTGTGCCATTTCTCATTTTTAATATGATGCCTGCCTGATGATAAAAGGGCCATCAATAGTGCCTCTGCTGAAATCCACTCACATCTGGACCATCTACAGTGCAATTACACTGCCATGCAAGCAACCATAGCAACGTGTGGTTTTGAAATGAGGTATCATCATTTCATGACAAGATCAGTATTTTACATGACATTATTATTTATGTTTGAGAAAGATTAGCTTGAATCAAAGAAGAGAACAGCTATAGGGTGATTAGAAAACAGAAGTATTCACTTTTTGCAAAGAGATAAAGGGTTTACATGGTCTGAAGGGTCTATAGGGGCTTTTTACAGAGACATTACTGGGGAAGGAAGGAAGACCTGTCTATGCGGAGGGACTGCAGTAGAAAAACATTGAGAGGTTTGAATTAGTTTTGGGCAAAGGTAGATTGTAAATTAGAATAACTTTTTAAGTATTTGAAGAGTAAAGATTCTGCAAGACTTTTCTCAATGGCAGATGTGAGGGCAGGAGCTTTAAATCTCTTAAAGGTGATGGGGCAGCGATGTTTGGCTACCAGGTGTGGTTTTGTTATCTAGAGGCTTGGAAGGAGATCAATTTGCTGTTTCTCTGCATCATATTTATGTTGTATTAATCTTCTATGTCAGTACAGTCACTGGCTGTCTGCAGAGATGAAAATTTGAATGTGAGGTAGCTATTTTGAGTTTAGCATAGAGAGCAAAACTGCATTTATCGGATATTTTTGCTCCCAGACATATGCGCTCCCAGTACCAACTTGGTATGAGTGGGCTTTTGGCAAAGTAAACTGATCAAAAAGTCTAGCTTATTTCACTTACAACTGAAAGAAATATTCCTTTAATCCAAAAACTGATAAAAAGATCAATGGTTTTGTTTCTAATTAATTGAGAAGATCAGCATTCTTTCAATAAATTTGGAAGAAAAGTCTTGCAGAACATACTTTTTCAGCTGGCTTTAAGTGTAAGGTCTTAATGGCAAAGCTAGTTTGGTTTTGTTTGGTTTGTACTTTTATTTATTAAGTAGTCAGGTAGGCCTTAAATGGCCTCTCATACTACACAGCTGAGACATCATCTCTCAAATGTGTTCGGAGCCTTACAGTGTTCATACTCCATGATGTCATGATCTCTTGCATACATAAGAACCAAAAATGCACCATCTGTGTTCAGGTGGGGAATGGGTAGTTTTAGTTTGGAAAACAAGATAGTATTCAATATGTTACTTAAAGGGAAAAGGAAATGTATTTTAGTAAAACTGTTATTACTGACTAAATTTAAATCTAGTTTATTTTCTTAGTAAAAACAGACATAGCAATTCAGAATATTACCTCCAGTTGGTTGGGCTCATTGTAGATTTTTATTAACTTTTCAACCTCTGGTGCACTATGATTAAACCCTAACAATGGTTTGCAGGGGGGAAAAACTCTGAGCATGTTTGAAAACATTAAAGATATTTCACACGCATGTTCTTCACATCTCATTTATGAAAGTTGCATGGATGGCTTCTGAAAACCTTTTTTATGGAAGAGGCCTTGTCACATTGATAGCTTGGTGACAAAGCCAGAATTACTAAGAGTCTGCTCTTTTAAGGTTAGAGGTGTATTTAATCTGCATAAAACCAAAAGACCCCCAGTTTTTAAACACTGAAACCTTCCAGCATTTGTTTCACTTCATTAACCATATTGTCTGTAAGTGAGGTTGGTCTTGATATCAAGAAATTACTTTTATCCCTTTCCTTTCCTTTTTATTTTTTTCCTTTCAATAAGAACTCCCTTTGATTAATACTTCTTTACATACAAAACTACAGCCCTCTTAATCTAGGCACAACTGCACTTCATAGTCCTTCAAAGTGAAGCTTAGGGATGATTTGATGTAACTACCAGTTCAGTGAATGCTGAATCCTTGGTGGTGTTGAACCTGTGCAGATGTTTCTAGCTGAGCACTGTAAGGCTAGAGTTTGGTTGGGATATTGCTTTAAATGCCTCTGCAGATATGCACCATGTAAAATTTTGCCATAAAATACAAGAGCCTGCTAGTGTTTTGACAGTCTATTGAGCCCAGCAGTTTCCTTTTGCACATGAACAGTATGTGCATGGCGAGCGGTGAGATAGAAAAAGCTAGAGTGGAATTATGAGTACCCTGACCCTGGAGACACTTCAAGGCTAATGGCATTCCTATGCAGCTTTCTCTTGCTTGCAGAGATGCCTCTGTTTCCTTTACTGATGCTGGTTCTTGGGCGAACTGAAATAGAGATACTGTAATGAATTACAGCAGGCACAAAACAGTGAAGTTCATTTATAAACAAAGGCAGATTCACTTTTAGTGGAAAATAAAAGAATTATTTTTGTTGTTGTTGCTTTTTAGTTGAATGGTTGTTTAATTTGCACTAGGGGGAAGTCACTTGAAGCTATTCTAGACTAAGTTCACCTGGATAGCTATTGTGTGTGATTTGTCTTCAAAGAGATGCACCCACCCCAAGACACAAGAAAAATATGTCCCAATGGCCCTCCTGTCTCTTGGGCAGACCAGTTGGCACAGGGCAGTGCTAAACAACACTTCTATATTGCTTCCAGGACAGTTCCTCCAGAAAGCCCAAACATTGCTCTTAGCAACGTGGAGCTGAACACAACCCCGAGGAACCCTGGATCAATATATTTGTTGGAAAAGCACGACACATAACTGTTTGTATGTTTTAAATTGCTGAGGTCTGTCAGGTAGGCCTTGTTTCTGCCTCGTTCAAAGATTGAATAAATCTAGGCCTCCTGTATTCCTAGCCCTGCACTACTCAAACAGGTCTCAGAGAAAGAGCGCTGAAGATTGCACACGTTGATGTTTATACTGGAGAAAATACGCCCTTCGGTGGAATAATTCCAGTTACTAGGTAATCCTGGCAGTTACCTGTGTAGAATCCTGTTAATTATCATCTTCACCCATTTGGCCTGGGGATCTAAACAGATTTGCTGTCTGTTCTTCAGTGTTGCTCTGCAGTGGAATGAACATTTCACTTTAGTTAATATTGGCACCTGCGGAGGTCAGAGGAGGACGCAGACAAGGCTGAGGATTATAAGCTTAAGGGCTGCCAACTCTTCAGCATCCATAAGCTCTAGCTTCTCTTGCCTGCTGACTTTACTTACATGATTTCCATAGTGTTGCAGTGTGGGCCCTTAGGGATGATTTCTACATTGGCCAGGTGCTTTAGCAACATTAACCCTGTGACGCTCTGGATGCAGTGACACCGCAGCTCCACTGCTAGCATCACATCTGTGAGGGAAGGAAAGGGAAGTTCGTAATGTTTGCAGCTGAACCAAACTAACAATGAAAAAATTAATTAGAGAAAGCAGAAGGGGTGAAAAGTTAATGTCTCAAGGTTTAAATGGATTGCTGTTCATAGGCTTAAGGCAGGACTTTTACTGGGAAAGAACATTTAAGATCTACAGACTTTGTACAGGTAACAATTTACACGTTCCTGTTACTACTGCAATTATTTTGGCATCCAGTACAATGAAAGGCTACTGAAAGTGTGGTGCTCCTATCTTAGGAGAGGAAGAAAAAGCTAGCAGAAGAGGCAGATGACTACTCTCCATTAATACAGCCTGGAGGTGAAACCTGTTTGGGCTAAAATTTGACTGGTACCTGTTGTGAAAAAGCCTCACATATATTCAGCTTAGAAGCTTAATCAAGATGCTAGGAAAGGTGTGGGGGCCTCTCAGGAAACAGCTCTGGGTAAGTGCTAGAAGCAAGAAACCCGACAAGCTTTTGGACAGAGTTTGATTCAATTTTGCCACACATTGTACAGCACCCATGTCTATGGACTGAATTTGCTGTTGCCTGACAGTTCTTCCAGAACCATGTTTCCCTAGTGATGGGAAAAAAAAAGTTATCCTAGCTTTATAGATTGAGCACAGAGCACCAGAGGGGTGACAGAAATTACCCAAAATCAAAAGTCATGAAGCTCAGGGCTTTCCCAGCTCCACTCACTGCAGACACTGGGATATCTTCCTGTTTTCAGGTCAGATATCACAGGTTAAGGTGTACAATCACAACACTCTCATTTATCCATTTTCCTACTAAGCTAAGCTGCAGCTTTGTGAAATTCCTGACAATTGATCTGTTGAATATAGTTCAAAGAGGAAATTCAGCCCTTGGAGGGCAGTGTCAACAAGAAGCAAAGACAAGCTCCAGATAAATGGATGTGGGGCACACGGATGCTCCTACTACTGAGATGAGTAGGGCTGCAGGAGCTGAAATCCCAGTCCTCTCTTACTGGGGATAGTCTTGACATCCATTAAGACCAAACAGCAAACCCCTTGACCTCACCCTGTGCTAGTTCTTGCACCTTGATATGATAATCCACTCGTTTCCCTTCTTCACTTATGATCTGCCCTGCTAAACCTGCTGCTGCTTCTTTTGACTGACCGATACCTCCCTGCCTACCTGACAGAAGGCAGAAACAAGTGCACTTCAAAGTCAGGCATTGGGAAGCACAGAACATCGGAGCAGAGCAGCCACATCCCATCTGCAGCCTCAAGAGAAGAAAACAAGGTTCCCAAAGGCTGTGCCAGGGCTTCACTGCAGGTGTGTGTAATGCTAAAGGCATCCTGTTAGCCAATTGTCCAGCCTGGAGGTTCGCCACATCCAGCTCTCTTATGGCTCAGGAGAGGTTGCAGATGCCTGTCATCCCAACATGAAGTGAGGACATAGTAGGAGCAAGCATCCCCATGGTGCTGAGGCTTGGAAGCATTCCAGAACCCTAAGCTTGGCATACTTTCTGCCCACAGAATACTTTCTGGACTTTCCCAGCAGAGTTTGGGGTTTTTTTTCCTCACATTTCTCAGGAAAGAGCTCTAACAAATGACTGTTGATTAGAAATAGATTGATTCAAAATAAGTTGAATATTCTGAGCTTTCATCTTAGAGCCTCTTATCATAAAAGCAGCATGAAAAGTGATAGCAATGCAATATGCCACACAGTTATTACAGGCTATCACTTCTCAGGCCCTTGTTGTAAGCTCATTTTTCTGCGAATATTAAAGAGACAAGTTCACCGATATCAGTGAATCTCCACTAGCAGAAGAATAATAGGACGCAAGAAATAGGCTCACTCTGATATTGAATATGTTTTTCTTGACCTGCTACCTCAAAGACCTTGTGTGTATGGAAGTTTGACACACCTTAAAAAAATTCTCTTTACCTAAACCACACTGCAGAAGAATTGTAATACAAAGGAAAATAAATTGAATTTTCTTACCAGGAAAGTTGCCCATAAAAGAGACAAGCAGGAGGAAGATTACAGTCTTGCTGCTATCCATGACTGCTCTCTGTGCCTTCTTATGGTGAACTGAAAACAAACTCCGTTGTGCCTTCAGACCCACATGGGACTGCTGACACTGTTACGCTCCACAATCTGCTTCTCACACACATGTACATACAGATGGAATTACTCTCGGTCCTGCCTTTGCCACAACCAGAACAAGTAGTGGGGAAGTCTGTGATAAAACAGCTTGTGCTAACACACCTGAAACGGAGCAGTAAGTTGGAGCCACTCTGCTTGCTGTGATTCCTTCTTGATTCCAAGAAAACAGTAAAATACTGAGAGAATAACATGCTGATTAAAGCAGTGTGAGAGGGATTAAACTCAGTGCTTGCTTAATTTTCTGTCAGTGCTGAAATACAAGACAGAATCAACTTTGTAATAGAACATTAGCAAAAATCTAGGTAATTTGGTGTAGGTATCTCTCCTGAGGAAAATTCTATACTAAAAAAATGCATCTGCCACACCACTGGTCACTGTCTCATGGCCTATGACCAGACATGCACACTGCTTTTGGTCCCTGTCCAGCCTTGCCTTGTGGGTTTGCAGGTGATTTTGGTATACCTAAAATATTGTATTCAGAAAGGATTCCTGCAACTGAGGCACTCAATTCTATCCAGTCAATGATGCAGAACTGTTTTGTGTTGTTATGCAAGTGGTAGCTTGGAAAATGAACAGATAATTGTGGTTTTGTGTGTGTATTTGTATATTGTGAAATTGGTCATTTCATGAAATGACTAAAATGTTGGTAATTTTAGAAAATGACTGAAAAAATAATTAAAAATGTTGACCAGTATCTTATGACAAGTATTTTGGATTATTAACTCAAAAGCACAAGAGAGAATGTTTTTTTCTAAAGTTCATGTTTAGAAAAGCATTTGCATTCAAAACCATTCAGTAAAGCTCGCCACTCTATGGTTTTAAGATTATTTTTACAACTGAGGTTATTTCTTAAACCAATGGAAAACTTTGGTGTTTCTGTGAAGTGAATAGTTCACAGTGGAAAAGTATCATTGGTTACTCCAAGGACCGAGATAAAAGACTTGCTCTATGTGTATCTGTATATAGGTCTTTCTGAGAAGTTGCTAATGTTTCCTGCAAAATAGCCCTTCAGCTTTGGTCCATATGTTAATTTGTATGGAGTTTGACTTCGGTCCTTTGCAAATAATGTGGCACATATTTTTGCATTCTCAGTAAGCGTCAACTGCAGGGCTGCTCTGCTATATCTGAACACTTCTGTGACATTGTAGTACTTGCATTTTTGTAACCTGTGCAGGAACCTGCACCTCCTGGTCAGGTATCCGCAGCCCAAAGGGCTTGCTACCACCACCTGAAAATTTACAATCTCAAGCTTGTCCTCAAAGGAAAACAACTAGGGTGTAAGGCACAGCATAAATTCTGGGACTGGCAAGGGACTTGTGCTCTGAGACCAGCAGAGACCAGTCCTCAATGAACAGGAAAAACCTCTGCAAAACCAACAATGTTGGCCTCTAGGCAGATAGTGACAAACAGCATCAATGGGACAGTCAGGAAGGTAGATGGTTTCAGGAAAATAACAGGGTCCACTGGAAATATGACTGCATTGGTCCTGTCTTGGAAAGAGGTACCCATTTGGGGAGGTTTAGTTTGGATATTAGGAAAAATTTCTTCACTGAAAGGGTTGTCAGGCATTGGAACAGGCTGCCCAGGGAGGGGGTAGAGACACCATCCTTGGAGGGATTTAAGAGATGTGTAGACATGGTGCTTAGGGACATGGTTTAGTGGTGGACTTGGCAGTGCTGGGTTTACAGTTGGACTCAATGATCTTAAAGGCCTTTACGAAGATAAATGATTCTGTGATTTCTGTGGTGGAGTTAGGGTGATCAAGAAAGAACTGGATGGTAGAGATAGGAGGGAGGGAAGGAGAGAGGGAAGTAGAAGTCAAGTGCAACTCTGGTTCTGCAACCCAACATGGTGAGACTAGAGGCGAGAGAGAAGAGGGCTGAGCTCATTTTGCATTGTACTTCCTTTTTGGCAACTTTCTGGTCTGCTTGGAGAAGTGGGAAATCCAGTAGAGTTGTTCATCGTCTGGATAAGCCTCATCAGAAACTGCCTAGAGCAGTTGGGCCTCATTGTGTGGTGTTGTAACAGGTGATACTGTTTTGCTGTGTGTCTGCAGGACATCATCTGTGTGGAAGAAATTAGTTGGCTAGCATAGGCCACAGATTCACAGATTCACAGAGCGGTAGGGGGTGGAAGGGACCTCTAGAGATCATCTGGTTGAACCCCCTGCCAGAGCAGGATCGCCTAGAGTACATCACACAGGAACAAGTCCAGGTGGCTTTGGAAAGTCTCCAGAGAAGGAGCCCCCACCACCTCTCGGGGCAGCCTGTTCAGGGCTCTGGCACGCTCCCAGGGAAGAAGGGTTTCCTCATGATCAGGTTGAACCTTCTGTTTTCCAGTTTATGGCCATTGCCCCGGGGCCTGTCACTGGGCACCACTGAGAAGAGCCTGGGCCCATCCTCCTGACACCCCCCCTTTAGATATTAATAAGTATTGATAAGATCCCCCCCTCACCCTCCTATTCTCCAAGCTGAACAGACCCAGCTCTCTCAGTCTTTCCTCATGTGGAAGGCGCTCCAGGCCCTTCATCATCTCAGTGGCCCTGTGCTGGACCCTCTCCAGCAGCTCCTTGTCCTTGAGCTGAGGAGCCCAGAACTGGACACAGCACTCCAGGTGAGGCCACAGAGCTTTGGTATCCAGATGTGTTGCGTATGCCTGGGTTGGAAAATGACCTCCTTGAATTCCTGAAGGGTGTTTTGAATCAGAATGACAGGAATGAAGACAGTCAGGGTCTTGTTTTTCTCTGTCAAGTATTACCTAGAATGGCATTTATTAGAGCTATTGCTATATAGCAGAGGATAGTGAAGATAGTCTTCCATTCCTTCAGATGCTTGTAACCCTAAGTTGTGTGATATCAAACAGGGTCCAGCGAGGGCACAGCTTTCTGTGCAGATCCTGACTGTGGCACAGTTACCCCACTGGGAGTCATTCAAGATTTTTTGAGGATTTTCTAAAAAGAAAACAACTCCATTTATCATTTGTGCCAGATAAGAAGAATGTTCACATGAGAATTTGGTGCTGCAGTTTTTGCTGAGAGCAAGGACATGCAGCTAGTCACCGGCATTCGGTGGGAGCTGCCTGCAGACCTCTCCGGTAGGAGCTGGCTAAATCTATCCTGCGGCCAAGGGATATGTGCATACGGTGCAGGTCTGCAGGCCAAGCTGTATGAAACAGAACTCCCACGGAGAGAAAAAAAAGCAATGTTGCTCTTTTTCTCTCTAATCAAAAGGGAAATACAGTCTAAAAGAGGGCAAAAGGTTGAAAAATGCAAAGAGGAAACAGTCTATTCGCATAAATTTTGAGAAGGAAAATGTTCTTGGGGTAAGACAGTAAATACTCCACCTCACTTAGCAATGTGGACCATGGAGGAAAACTGAATTTTTGTCTGACAAATAGTCTCACAGTCATTTGGAAGCCCCTGGTTTTCCTTACAGCCAGATTTTACCTGACTGAACCAGTCACACAGTAACAGTCATTTAGGTGTCCTCAGCTTCTGGGTAGTTCACATTATCACCCAGTGGAATAGCCAGCTGGGTACAGAATACCTATCATTTGAGTCACTTTGTGATTTCATAATATGCAGCTGATCTGAGTAGATGTGCGTATGCGTGTATGTATAGTCGTCATATTGTAAAATCCTCCCTTTGATAGACATTTGTTTAATTATATACATATATGTAAATAACCCCCCTCCCATTCTCCATTGCTTTTTAGCATGTCCAGCTTACAGTGTCCCCTAATTTCTCCTCTCTTTAATGTTTGCAAAGTTGCATCATTGGATTCAAAGTTTTTCCCAGATGTAGGACATCTTTTTAATCCTTTACAACTCTGGATTTCTGCACTCATGTGTTGGATAAGTCAGGTAAAATAAATTCTTTTTCCTTCAAAGGTTTTTAATACAGTAAGATTTTTTCCCTTCAAGAAAAACAGTAGGAAGATGGTATCACTAAAAAAAAGGATATAATAATTTCTCCTTTTCTGAGACAGGTAACACTTTCTCCTAACCACAGCAGCCTAAATACTGGACTAGAAAATTCTGGCATTACAGAGAAAAAAAGCTGTTTTATACATCATTAAGTTTTCAAAATTCAGTAAGATTTTTCTCTATGTCCACAAATCAAAAAAGTAGCATCCAGACACTTGCTAGGTAAAGAGGAAGAAGTAAGGAACAAGGACAATCCTTGTTCATATGAATTTGCTTTCCAATGATTTCCCTCAATGAAAAGCTAGAGTGCGTTATGAGGATGAGCCAGTTCTCTTCAGGTGTCACCACAGAACACTCTATGACTCTTAGTTGTGTCAACAAGGCCAGGATATGGCTATACCTTCAGGTAAGGTTCTATTGAATTTCATGAGCAAACAGCAATTGATTTCTCTGTCAGTAAATAAGTACTGTGTACCTAGTGATTGAAGATACTGTTTGCACTAGAAACGTGCACTAAAAAACAATCCACAAGTGGAGATTCTTTGCTTTAAAAGGTATCAGGGCTCATTCTAACAGCTGGGACCTGAAAATTTTATTTTTCTGGAAACAAATTTACTGTTTCCACTTATAAACTGTCATAGTTGCTTACCACAGCAGACACTGTTCCTCCTCCCCACCCAGCAAAATTTGGCAGCTGGCCCCACTTTAAGTTAAACCAGAATACAAGTTCCTGCAGATTTCAGGGGCTTACTTGGATTCGATACTGGGGTTAATCTGTCTTCACATCGGCATCTCCAAGTGAAGAGTTTAAATAATGTGGCTCTGAATCTAAAAGCAGGTTTGCTCAGTGCAAAGTGTCTCCGACACTCAGAGCAGGCTGGACCACAGGTGTCCCCGGGAGGCCCAGGCACACACGGAGGCTACTGCTTCCAGCTTCCCAGCTAGCCAAACCAACGCAGGTACAGAAGGTCCACCTTAACATGGCATTCACCAAAAAAACAGTATATTTTTTAGCAAGAAAATATTTTTATTGTGTTATATTACATTATAATTTCATGATAAATACACCTTTTAATATAAATAAATTTTTCCAAAGCAGAATAAGGAAAATTACTTCTTCTGTTATGAATTATGACAGTATGTCATACAAGTAGACATAAAATATCTAAGCCTCTTCAGAACATTTACTGTTCTTTTATACCTTGTGTATAAATACCAAATAATTAAATGTAAACTCATTTAAAAACCAACCAACCAACCAATCCCAACATTATCTTGTTAGAAACAAAAACAATCTCAGCATGAAACCCTACAATTTCATGGAAATTCTTAAACTGCCATAAATATTGTTTAGAGTGAGACTTCAGGAGCAAGCTTTCTGTCATTCCATGGTGCAGTATCCTGTGCAAAAAGATCCTAGGCATTCTACAGTAAATATAGTAGGTTATAGTGGGGAAAAAAAAGATTTAGCAAAATATTCTGAGCCCAAGGCTCATTCAGGCACCTGAGGCAGCAGGTTGAACATGGCAACACGGGACTGCGTTTCCTTCAACCCATTTTTATCCCCAAGTAATCCTGAATGGGCACTAAAATGCCAAGTGCCAGCCAGCACCCAAACTTAGTGATCTCGTTACTCCTAACGGAAGAATTAGCCGCTGTCATCAGCACTACCCATTCCAACCTCTGTATATCAGACCATCTGCACAGCGGTCTCCACGTTGGACCCATCTTCTTTTTGGATGATAATGCTATTTATAAGAACTTGTTGGGAAATAGTATTTGGAGAGAAGGAGCTCACGCAAAGGTGGGGCGACTCCAGTTGTGAAAAGTGCAGCAAGGCCGCTGAGAGGTGCCTAGCAAAGCCTATGCTGCCTTATCCAACGGATTTGGTCACTTCAGCTCAGTCAATAAATACATACATAGGAATAGACAATAATAAATACGGGGGGCAGGGGAGATTGAACATAGAACAACTGGTCTACAAGCTCATCAAAACTGGAGAGTCAGGCATCTTCTTCCAGCATCCATTTCCCAGTATCTCCTGGCAAACACGGGTAGCTTCATTTGGAGGCGTTTCTTCCCTCAGCGCTGGTTATGTGAACTGCAACAGGCAGAATTCAAATTATAAAGCTGGTCAGGGGGTCTTCTTGCATGCCCCAGATCGTAAGTCTCACAGGAGATGTGTCTTCTGGAAGAGACACCTGATGGTGATGGCTGACCATACTGCAGCTAGATTTGCATCTCATCAGGCATTTGCTGTGGATACTCTACCTGATCCGCAGGGTTTTCTCTTCCCAGCAAAGACGCCACTTCTTGGGTAAGTTTGTGGCAAAACGAAACAGATTTACCCATAGAAATCAAGGCAGAATGGGGCTTGCTATTCCAGTGACACCCACGCTGGTTTCTAACCCAGCAAAAGCTACGCTTGGCCCCCAAAAGGGCTCGGGTTAGCGGCGGCTGCTGCGCGGTGCATGTCCCCGTCCCCATAGGGAAAGGAACAGCTGCCCCGGCAGGTACCTGCTGAGGATCCTGGTGACGATGAGCTTGACCCAGGGTGCGGAGGGCTCCAGGCACACCGTCTGTCCCTGCTTCGTCGTGGCTCTGCGGGGCGAGGGAGGGGGTGAGGCCGCGGCCGGGGCCCATGCGTGGGATGGGGCCGGGGCCG
>NW_010226342.1:0-16275 GCF_000690775.1 Eurypyga helias
CATCCTGGGGTGCATCAAACACAGTGTAACTAACAGGTCAAAAGAGGTGATAACCCCTCTGTATTCAACGCTGGTGTGGTCTCACCCCGAGTACTGCATACAGTTCTGGGCCCCACAAATTAAAAAAAAAGTTAAGGTACTTCAATGTATCCAGAAAAATGCAGCAAAGCTGGTGAAAGATCTGGAAGGAATGTCCTGTGAGGAACAGCTAAGAAATTTGGGTTGTCTAGTATGGAGAAAAGGAGGTGGAGGGGTCACTTTGTTGCCCCCTACAGCTTCCTGAGCTTCTCCCTGGTATCTACTGACAGGACACATAGTATTATCGGCCTAAGTACTACGAGGCAGCAGAATAGAATTGTCTATACAGTTAAATTGTTACTATGGTTGTTGGAATTATTTCAGTCCTGCCAATTTACTGCCCTCAGTAATTCCCAGGTACAGTTGAACAGTTAGCACAGACCAGAAGCAAGCAGCCTGAATGAAGCTATTCTGTCCCAAAGAATAACACTTTTAACTGTACAGTTATGTATAAGTCTTACAACTTGGCATCAATGTCAGAGAAATGTCCCTAGCACTGTTTAGCTTATTAGTATCAAAAATAAATCAGATTTCACCTAGAGGGTGTCTGAGGGGATTGCCAATAAAATCTACTCATACAAACAAGCAAAGGAACAAAGAAACAAAGTAAGATGTGCTACATAACCCTTTGAAGAGCTGAGAAAGAGACCATTTTTAATTTGTGCTTTCTGCTTCTTCCAAGTTATCAAATTTCAGCAATATGGAGTTAAAACATTGTTCAGGTAACAGCTTAATAGTTATGATGTCTCCATTTTTAACCTTGTTATGAAAGTCATATTAATTTAAAAGAAACAATCTTTACTACTCCTTTATATTTTCCAATGATGTGTTGACCTCACTTTGAACTATCAAATAAAATTAGAACTGCTTTCAGTTAGCTCTTTCTGGCTTTTGTTACAACTTTATAGTTATGATATGCCTCCAGAGTTATTAGTCAACTTATCGTTGGACAGAGCATTTCCAAGGACACAAAGATAGCTCTCTTTGGTGTGGGGTTTTTTTTTGTTTTGTTTTGGTGGTTTGGGTTTTTTTGTGTGTGTTTGTTTTTGGTTTTGTTTTTGTTTTTTTTTTTTTTACAACTGGTATTTCCTTTCCCAACAGGCATTTTATTACTCTTTTTTTTTTTTTTTAAATCCCTGTATGCAGCAGGCATGACAGGTAGATCAGCTCCTGAGAGAAGAAAAGAGACAATACATTTTAATAAGTGCTATGGACTGAAACACAGAAAGAGTGGAAAAGAGGATGACAGAGTCACAAAAACTAAGAGTAGTTGTTTATTTTGCTAAGCTAGGAATGAGAATAATCCAAATAAGACTCAGTAAGGATTTAGCTTTATGCTATTCCAAGATTTTTTATTCCTTCGACTACATATTATGGTGAAGAAAGACCTACATATGTATTAATGTTCTGACAGTATTTCCCACAACACATGATACTTACTTGACATTTTAAACTAAAAATCAGATATTTTTGTTGTGCAAAATGATCTTGTCAGATACTGTATTTTACTTCCCTTCTTGCTTTTCGTGACATGATCCCTTCCTCTTCCTCATATTGTATTTTATATAGTTATAACACTTCAAATCAGTTTAAACAATATTTACAATAAATATTTTACTTATTAGTATATAAAGTCACTTTGTGATTTGGTAAGTGAACAGTTGGATATGATGATAAATACTGATGATCTTAAAATACTAATCTGTATTTTCCTTCCTATTCTTTGCCAGCTGAGTTTTGTTTCTCTCTAGAATTTCTACAAAAGTGATTAAATACATCTATAGAAAAATTAGAATTAATCAAATTTATTCAAAAGGGTAAATAAGTCTTTTCTTCCAGGGTACAAAAGATAAGTCAAGTGTTATTTCTTCAGCTAGAGCCCTAAATGTGTTTCCTGCATTACAGGTACAATAATTACAATAAACTTTTATTCTTTTTGAAGTGTTATACTATCTTTCTAGCTGCAACCTTATAATGTTCAAAATATCTAAGTACCACCAAAGAAATGTGAAAAATATCTGAAACTCAAACCCACGCTATTTCTGACTTCACAGTGCCTTTATATTTCTTATTAATATTCTCTTAGTGATCCTTTAAAGCTGGGAAGAACTTGAACTGTCTTGACAGCAGCCTAAAATACTTATAGAAGCTAATGATGACACTCCCAGAGTTCAAAACTGAGAATCAGCTATAGTTAATTAAAAGACTGATGATTAGTACCTCACTGATCATCCAGGTCCAACCAATGAAATCATTATGCTTTAGGAGACTAAACTTGTGTATATATTCACTTAACTACAATGCAGTGAATTTTTTTTTTTTTCCTCACATGCACACACATACACAGCCCCAGACCTTCAATTCTGTTTTCTTCAGAAGCCTGATAGAAAGGTTATCACAGTGTGACCCTACTATATTGTCTCATGAGATGATACTTCAGAGCTATTGGTACATCTAAAAAAAATAATTGAACCAGAACTCCTAAGCAGATGATAGTATGCTGCTGGCTGTCTTTACTACGTCTTCACGACTCAGTACATAATATGGAGAGAAGTCAAATATAAATCTTCTGAAAATGCCAGAACTGTAGAAGCTATGGAGAAGCAGGCCTTTTCTACTTACACTAAGAAATTCATATTGCTATATGATAGTGTCTTTTTCAGAAAAGATCTGTATTTTTTCCAACAGGGAAGTTTAGTACAGTTCTCTTTTCTTTCCTACTTGTGACCCATCTGTTACATGTTCAAGTCAGTTAAATGCTGAGGACAGAGTTGCAAAGGCAAGGCATGGTTTTGTAAAAGAATATATGATCAGTCATGATAAGAACAGCAGAGTTCAAGTATGGAGCAAAGGCCTTGAGATTTGACATGGAGAGGTCATTGTAGGCCTTGATGTTAGGATATCCTTGGTGCACGGTAATGGTCAAATTTGAGAGGGTCTACGTTGGATTGAGAGGAAAGGAACCTGAGGCAGTTGCTATAATCTATGAGTTCAAGGAGTTCACTGATGAAGGGAAGAAGTGATACAGAAAAGAAAGTGAGAATGAGGGGTTGACTTTCAGAAGCTGCTGGATACTACAGTATGCTTATATTGTTAGGCAAAGAAACATGAGAAAGGACAGCAGGGCTGAAGGAGTCATTGTGTTGAAGAGGGAAGAAATGGAGTCACATGAAGGAGCAAGGGCCAAAGATGGAAGGAGGATGTAAGTGGAGAGGTCACTTTGGATCTTGTAGACCTTTACTAGAAACCACAGAGATAGTAGAGATAAAAGAGATAACAAATTCTTTTATACATGACAATAACTGTCCCACCTCCTCGTTTGGGCTTCATGCTAGCAAAGATTAAACATAAAAAAAAATGACATTTTGATTCACATCCAGTAAATAGCTAAACTCTATGTAAATGTTACAGCTCAATGAAAATAAGCTAAACCTTGTGGGGGGAAAAAGAAAATATTCTTAAAGACTTTATTTCATTTTATACTAGCCTGCAATTGAACAAAGCAAACATGTACTTTCTGTAATATTTTAGTGCATTCATTTATGCTGAGGGAAGGATATGGAGAAAAAAGGAAAAACAAAGAAGAAAAAGGACAGAAAATATTTCGTGATGTTACAAATGTTTTGACCCAGTTTTCAGTTTTCAAAAGTAGATTACTTTTCAAGCATTCCTACATTTATATATAAACTCATTTCTCTGAGGCAAATTATAGTAAATAACATATTCCACTAATGCCTGTCAGAAGATAGTGCCAATGGGGAAACCTAATGGCTATAGCCAACCCATATGCTAAATTAGTTATAGCATAAATATGGATTCTGAAGAGCGTTAGCTGTGTGAACAGTCCCAAAGAATTCTTGACATTCAAGTACTGGTTCTTATTAATTCAAAATTGTACAGCTATTCTCATGCTAAACAGAGTAATCAAACCCTTAGAGTCTGTGAAGTAGATGAAAGCTCACAGAATTTAAAATAATGTATACCCCACTGTGACAAAAATTTATTATGGGAATTTTGTAAGAAAATAAACTTATTTTTAGGTCAGTATGTACATTTATAATGATAATGATTTCATGATACCCAACAGAAAATATTTTTGAAGCCTTTACTGCTTTTACTTCCTCTCTAGAGTGCAGTTTGTTGTAAACTCTAACAATTTTGTAAATTGTTCAAGAGAAATAAATTCCCGGTAGCCACCAACTGTTTCACATAAATCTAAAAGTTTTGCATTAAACTGATAATAGGAAGAAATTAAATTCAAATCATGTAAAATCATGTTAACTTATAGATATTTGCATCCACAGTGATCAAATGTAACATTAGAATACTTGTGTTGTCTATGTGATTTCTCTAGCCTATGGAGATTTTGCTGCAGCAGTTCTGATATATAACTCTCTCAATTTGCACAATAAATAATTAGCTATTTTTAGTATTGTCTCACTTAAACAGCAATGCCACTTCTCATATTAGCTCCACATTTCTTATGCCTATGGCACAGAATGATTAAATGCTGCATTTTACAATACTGAAGATGACAAATCGCCAGCCTGAAGAAAGTACTGCTTAAATAACATATTGTGTAAAGAATGGTGGTAATACATAATCATATGTGTGCATAAAAATAAGTGCAACAAATATTGTTTGGTAGTAATTGTGAAGTTATGCATATATTTTCTCATTTTTTAAGTAACTATAATTTAATTGTTGTTGTCAGATGCATCCTCCATATCTCTCTACATTTCAGCTTGAGGACAGGAGTAGATAGACTTGAGAGAAGTGCCAGAATCCAAACCTAAGGGTACTGGAGCTCTTTTGATGAACTGCATGCCTTGACACTTAAGACAAGATCAAATTCTTCAGAAAAGGAGAATGTAAACTAATTCATGTCAGATCCTCAGAGAAGATGGGAGGAATGAAGAAAAAAGGGAATCCTGCCTTCCATATTTGCTCTGAGTGATATAGACAATGGTTAGACCTGATTTTCAAAATACTTGGGCTCATTGCTTCAGCTTGATACATTCTGAAGCAGTTTCAAACATAACCAAAATTCAGGCTGATGAAATCCACATGAACTTTGAATATGTCACTGTTAAAAGCCCCTGTAACTGAGCTTCCCTAGGTGTACTAGGAGTAACAGAAACCAAGGTGTTGTGTTAAGAATAGTATAATTGGTTGTCTGTTGCACAGCTCAAATGAAAAATACAGCCATAGCCATACGATCCTGTGGCATTGAAAACTTTGATGAATCAGGAGTGTGAAGCAACATTTCAATCTCACAAGTGCAGTTTTAAAAGTTCCAACAACTCATTCAGGAGTCCTATAACTGCAATAAAGAGATACTTTTGGGTACCTGCTGATTCCTTTTGTAGGGGCTGACTAACAGAGCAACATTAATAAAAAAGCTCACATTGCAGGTATTTTCTGAAGTACAAAAAACTTCAGTTTCAGAGTATGTCTTTTTTTTTTCCTGAAACATTATACATTTTACTGAAAGCCAGAATATATGAGACCCAAGAGTTATTTAAATGTATAGGGTTCCAAAATTCAGATTTTCTGCTCCTGATATCACCATGGCAATTTAAAAAGTAGACCTCTACCACAAATGTTATATGGATGAGCAATTTTATATCAAATTTTTTGCTGCCTTAAATCTAAAACTTTCAATTGTTTTCTATTGGTGGATCAGTAATATTTTCCAATGAAAATTACATGTTTCATACCGCTAATATAAACATATAAAAAGGCTTGCTTCTTTATGTCTTTCATGTTCTTTAAGTGCTGGGCAAAAACCTCTTTCCTTGATCTGCAGATGATCTGTTTAAAACCACTTCTCTGAAGTTAAAAACACAACTCACTTCAACTTTGCCTTTTAGGCCTCATGTTTTTTACCCTTCCTGATCATACTCTTTATTCTTCTCTGAGCTATCTGAGATTAGATGCCATCCTTTATCAAAAACAGGGCCTAGGTGGATCTGAATAGAATTGAAAATATTCACTGTCATAACTTCAACTTGCAATAGGATATTTTTTTTCCCAAGAGTATGATATTTTTCACTAATATTGTTCTTGAGTTTAGCTATAACCCTAGATACTTTTTCCAAGTTACAAACACCCAGCTCCTATTCCTGTATAAAACTTGTATTGGTTTTGTCTGGGATAGAGTTACTTTTTTCACAGTAGCTAGTATAAGGTTGTTTCAGATTTGTGCTGAGGAGAATGTTGACAATATACCAACATTTTTATTTGTTGCCAAGTAATACTTATATTGAACTAAGGAGTTTCTCAGTTTCTCCCACCACCCCTGTCTTCCCAACCTCTTCTCTACAAGAAGTTAGGAAGAGACATGGCCCAAACAGCTGACCAAACTGACATTTCATGCTATCAAAAAACGTTCTTGGTATACAAGTTGTAGGACTTAGCCAGCAGGGGAATCACTGCTCAAGGGCTGTCTAGGCATCTGTCTGCCAGTGGTGAGTGGTTGTATAATTTTTTAACAGTGTTTTTTTTTTTTTCTCCATTACATATTGTTATCATTATTATTAGTAGTAGCATTTTAATTGCATAGTGGTAGCATTATTATTATTTCATTTATTTTTATTTATTTTAACTGTTTTTATCTCAACCCACAGTTCTCTCACCTTTTTCCTCTGATTCTCTCCCCCATACCACTGGGGGAAGAGGGAGGTAAGCAAGACGGTATATGGTGCTTAGTTGCTGACTGGGGCTAAACTATGACAAATTTCACCAGTGTCAGTAACAGGTCGGATTTTCTTTCTCCTCCAAGGATGTCATTTGAGTTTCCAGTGAATAAAGGAATTGATTGCTTAATCTTTACTGAAAATGAAGAAAAACTGCAATGACTCCCTTGTTGAACTTAACTACAGCTTCTGAGGAAGGAAATATTACATTTGAATGATGGTAATATAATTCATAAACCATCTAGAGATGTAATCTTAGTCAAACTACATAGTGACTTGAATATCATGGGCAGCTGTGTTGTGCAAGTAATAAGCTAAAATCCCATTTTATTACTGTGTCTCAAAGGGTGTCTGCAGATTTCCTAATATCCAGTTTGAGTATTACTGTCAAACTGCACTCTAGCAGACATTAATTATACCATTTCTTTCATAGTATACCCTGTGTTATATACTAAAAAAGGGAGATTCTCTCAATCACATCATTTCATTAAGCTGAGAAAACAGCAAGCAAAAATATAAACTAAATAGACTAAGAATCATCATGAAGAGCAGAAATAAGAGATAGAAAATCCAGGTAGAATGAAACAAAGGCTAGAAGCATGTGATAACCTGACAACCAATTAATTTATTTTGTCTGTGGAAAGTAAGTTTAAAGAATGAAAATAAAAAGCATTAGAAAAAGAAGGGAAGAGGAAAGAAGGGAAAAGATTTAACATACATTATTAAGTGAGGAAAGAATAGTCAACTAGAACAAATAAAAAATATAAAAGCTTGTTAACATCATAACTTTTTTGAGTTCTTCTGTCTGATCTAGCACCTCAGCCTCTCTGATGTTTTATTTATTTTAGCCAATAATGTAAAGAGAGTAATTCTTCTGTTTATCTTTAAGAAACTTAAAACCAATTTTTGTGAAGGTAAATACAATAGGCATCATGTTTTGTTATATCAGAGATTATAATTACTTAATATTATGCATACAGAGGTCTCTCTAAAATTTTCTCTTGAATATCTTAAAGTGTCTCTTCAAACTTTCAAATGCCTGTCTTTGTTTCAGGCTAATTTTATTTGATTGCTGTTTTCTCTGGTGGTGTGCTTAGTTTAGAACATTTGTTGTCCCCATTTGTTATTCCTTAGAGTGTTAATCTGGCTGTTAATGGGAGCCATAAACAGATTACTAAAATGATCTAGAAAAAAATATAATCTCCAAATATTTTAAAGATAATGCTCACAATCCCCTTCTTATTGAACTAAAAAATCTAGACATTTTATCAAATCTTATTATTTCAATACTCAAAAATTTGGCTTTGATATGTTTTCAAGATGGTAATTGGATATAACTTTAAAACTTACTAGAGGTTTTAATTGATGCATAAATTTACAAATACATCTTTACCTGAAGTATCTTCTTACTTGTTCTAAAGCTACCTTTTCATTTTAGTGCATATGGGAGAACTCTGTTAGTTTTTAATGTGTTTCCCTCTCAATTCCATGAATGACAAAGTGTGACACACTGTAAAATTGCTAGTTTCACAGTTCTATGGAATTTGATTTTCCAGTTCAGATTCAGAAGCTGATGGGGAGTTATGTTAGATCCAAAGAGGCAAAAATTTTCATAATTTTCAGTACCTACTTTATTGTTCCATGTCACTGCTCATTACACCAACAAAATTAGAATTCTAACAATGTCATTGTCCTAGTCTTGTCTTCTAAAGCTTATTTGTCATTCTTCCGTAACCCATAAATGTGAGAAAACAGAGCTACTGCCAGTGATCAAACAATTCAGCTAGTACATTTTACTGGAGGACAATTCAATATTTTATTATAGACTATTTAATAATCGGCATGAAGTTCTATGAGACAGTCATTATCACTACATTAATTGCGAGATGGTTAACATTTTTCAGAATTCCATTTTT
Organism: Eurypyga helias; assembly: GCF_000690775.1. Taxonomy (NCBI): domain Eukaryota; kingdom Metazoa; phylum Chordata; class Aves; order Eurypygiformes; family Eurypygidae; genus Eurypyga; species Eurypyga helias. The sequence goes on from NW_010226342.1 coordinate 8,693, forward strand.
ATAAGAATGGTAATATATTCTCTTTCTAACATATGTTACAAAGAACAGGTTTCATTTTGGATTTTCTGGAAATGGTAGGGAATTTCTCAGAACTTCAGTATTTAAGGAAGTGTGAAGCAGTCTTAACTGTTTCAGTCTGATCAGGCATTTAAATGATAGAATGAAAGATCAAGAAAACCAAAACATAATAGAAATAATAAAACAAAAACCAAAGCTCATATTTTAATATTCTTTTAATCACTTAGGCCAAATAAGTGAAACTCATTTTCCCTTGACATAAACAAATTGCCTATATATAAATAATAAAAAAAAAAGGCAACAAAAAACAAACAGGGACATGGAATTATCCATATAAAATGTTGTCTATTAGAGCATAGGATTTTTTTTCTACTCTTCTACAAATATAAAACTGGTGTTTCTATTTTCCATAACTGATTCAGTCAGAAATATGAATCTGAATGAAACATTCTTTTTCAATTTTTAAAAGAAGCTAATAATTTTAAAAAACAATAGTTCTAACAATAAATAACAAAGTTAATTTTCTTTGTATTCCACAATGTTCTCCTACATTTGTTGTGCCTGTAAACAGAAAAGACTGGCTAGAAATGATGATTTAAAATTACAGTTGTTTCCAACAGTGACTCGGTGGTGAAGAGATCCTCCCTCTCATTTTCTCTGCCATGACAGGCCAGGAGTCCACTGTCAGATAAAATGACTATGTGAGTGATACTGACTGACAGAAAACACTGACACAGCCTAAGAAACTTATAAGTATGCTTCATGTTGAAAAACTAACAGAAAAAAAATGAAAAAAAACCCAGAAGCCCCAAAACCCAAACCTGACATTGGCCTGCATGGTCATCTCATTAACAGAGCTAAAAGACTGAAGAAGGAGGAAAAAAAAAAAAAAAAAGAGAGAGAGAGATGTGAAATAAAATCTTAAAGGTTATCAATTACCATAGAGAAACTGTGATCAGGAAAAAAAAAATCAGAAAACATCAAACATATTTTTAACCTGATTCCCCTGCACTTCTTTATCTTCTTTTTTTACAGAAAAGTCTACAATGATACTGAATTAACATCACTGTCTCTAAGTAAAATACCTCTTCGCAGTCTTTTAATTAATACCCTGAAGTGTGTCATCAAAATTATATTTCTTAAAAAGCAGAGTGTTATTTCAAATTATCTTACAAAACCGTTACTTAAAAAGCAAAAAAGTTACAAAATGATTACCTGTTAAAACTGTCTTTGAGTTTGTCTATAGTAATGCCTATCTACATTTACTTCCTACAGTATAATAGCCTTAAGATTTTTTTTCCAAAACATTCTTATTAATACCTTTATAGAATTTTAGAACATCAGAAAACCAAAACTTTAATATCTGAAGATTTCAAGTATTAAATATAACACTCTTGGTTTAACTGTTATTTTTTTTATAATTGAAAAGTTTTGAATTTGTTCAAATGAAGTTTCTGTGCTCTCATTTTTTAATTTCTGATTTTTCAAAGAGATCTTAGACTATATCACATATCAAAATAATAGCTGTATAATAAGGATAACTAGGATAATTAGAAGGCTGAAATGAGCTTTCATCTGTGATAGACTTGATTCATAGACAATGTTCAGAGATCCTGGTGAAGAGGTCAAATGTGAATAGTTACTGTTAAAGAACTAATTATCTGTTAATTAGTGTATGTTCTGAAGAATTAATCCATCCTGTATTGGGGCCCCACCTTAAGAATTTCCTTATCCATATCTTAAATCTACCAAAAACAAAAATAAGAACTTAATAAAGTTTACTGGGGGGGTGGGGGTGGGAAACACCACTCACAACCCAACAATAAAAGAAGTGGATGTCTTTGAAGACTTATAAACTAAAGCTCATTCTGCCCGCTGTGTAGAACCTCTCCTTTCCCTGGGTCTAAGAGACATAAGAACACAGAAGATGTTTGCCTCACTGGAAATCTGAGAAAGTAGAAAAGAAAAGTTAGTCACCTTCATCTCCTTGAGAACAGTAAAATAGGCTCTTAGTAGAAGATGTGATCATGTGCAGCTGTTCAGGAGACCTGAATAAATACTAATGGATACTATTAATCTCTACGAGTTAATCTCAAATGTAGGATTTGTGATGAAATATCTGAATAAAGGATGCTTATCTGTATTACCTTTGCTAAGATGAAGAGTGATTAAGTCCTTAACTGGAGTCTCTGTTAAATATTCAAAATTTAATCAGATGTCTCTAAAGCATTTTTTTGTTTAATATGACTGCTTCTTTGTAGGTTACATTATAGATTCCTTGAAGCTAGGTTTATGGTGTTTCTTTTGTATTTTCTTCATTTGTATTTATTTAATTTATGTTACTACCTCCCTGAATTTAACCAGTGTCTTTTGGCTAATGATTACTATCAGAAGAGTGTTTCAATAATTCATAAAATTTTCACTTGATATCTATCAAATAAATATATTGTTAAATGCATGCCAGACATAATCAACCAAGTTAAAACAGCATCACTGATAACAGAGCAAAGCATAAAATCAAAGTGAATTGACTACAACACAAATAGGGCACAGGCTCGAGAATGATCTGTACAATAAACACCACACAGTTTAATTACTAATACAAAGATACCATCATATGTAAGTTCTATAGAAAATCTAACTTTGATTTAGCATTGCTGCTATTTCCTCTACTTCCTTATTCTTCCAAAGGCTAAAAAGAATTTCTGAAGGCTTTTTTCCATTTTTCTCATGTTCTGCACAAGGTTTAATACTGAAGAGTCAGCACTAATTTGACTACTTATCTGTATATGTACTTTAATGTTGACAAGGACTAACAGTATGTATCTGGTAGTGCTAGGTCTTGTTAGGCCTGAAAACCATGAACTCTGGATAGACGTTCTAAATTTTGTGCAACTATGAGTATTTGTTTCTGACTATCTTTCTAGAAAAAGCAGCATCAAACCCTAGAAACTTGTCAAATGGCTGTTAACATCACCTTAAAATAAACATTTTTACTACGTTTAGCTAACCAAATAACACACAGACACAACTGAATGTGAATTAGTTAGCCTTAAACATCCTGGCCATCTGAAGTATTGCGGGTAACTTGGCCTCTAGCAGCCACCCTAGAGGTATGACTTCCCCATCAGTCCTACATCAAAATTGCCTGCACTGTGTGAATATTTCAGCTGGTTTCATATGGTGTCAGATATTTATATTTAGGCAAATTAACCAAGCCCACCTTGTTAATTTGGTTGGGTCTGCATTAAGTCTAAGGAGAACTTTTAAATGAAGTTTAAGTATTCTCAATTTAGGCACCACTGTCTGAAGGAAAAACATGGGAAACTTTTTTGGAAAAGCTAGTTCAGCTGTATGAAAATAAAATGCTTAAATTAGGCAGACTGGATTGATTTTCTCATTACTACACTCTGGCACTAATCTTTCATAAGGTGATTGTTTTTCTTCCTAATTTAATTAAATAAGACTTACTCAGAATTCAAAACAGACTTGGGTTTAAATCTAGAATCTGAACGCGCATACCCTTTGATGTGTGTTCATCTGACTAATTTCAGATCTTCAGCAGCTTGCTCAAGGTCAAATTTGGATATAATTTTTTCAAAGACAAGATTTAAAAAAAAAAGTAGAGAGAAAAAAAGAAAATGAAACCAAATCAAACACTCTCCTTCCCTTACTTTTTACAGAATAAGTTCCAAATTAATTGGTAATTTTGTGGGTCATCTTTGTGATGGAAATAAAGAATTTCAAAGTTAAATAAAATAATTAAGAACTTAAAAGTTTGCCAGAACTTTGGTCTTAGTGAATAATTAAGCTTCTCTTACACAAATGCTTCAGTAAGTGAAGTATAAATAAAGATTTTCTTATTATTCTTTTTTTTTTTTATTTTATTTAAAATTTAAATTTATCCAAGACAACAGCTTTGGATGCATAATCAATGAAGAAATTAGTTCATAACTCTTAAATATGATAGCATATATTTTTCAGACTTCAATAGGCTGGGTCTACAATTACAACTCTCATCATTTGACCTTGTATTATCTAAAAATAATCCTTCATTAATATAAAGCATATCACTGGAAAAATATAATTTGCAAATTCCAACCATATAGCTATTGCAAAACAGGTTCTTATTCTTTTCCATACTATATCAGATAACTAAGTCTTGTTAATTTATTTTTTGACAAATTAAAAGATAGTGATGATCTTGTATAAAACAAAGATGTTAAAAATGTGAATAATTTGTAAATACCAAGCCACATTGAAATATTAAGTTCTCTACAGACCTAAAATTGGTTCCAATTCTGAACTCTGAGGGATGCCACTCATCACTGGTCTCCAATCAGGCATCTAGCCATTGACCACAACTCTCTCAGTGTGACCATCAAGCCAGTTCCTTATCCACTGAGTGGTCCATCCGTTCAGTCCATGCTTCTCTAATTTAGAGAAAAGAATGTCATGCTCCAGTTCGTGGAGTTTCTTCCATAGAACAGAAGTATTTATACTTTTAAAATATATAGGGAAGAGTTTCTCATTTTTCTCTCTAAGATTGCTTTTCCATTAAAGCGTAGATATTATCTATTGAGATCCACACCTGGAGTATTGCTTCCAGCTCTGATATTTCAATTACAAGAAACAAATGGGCCTGTTACAGTGGGCCTAGAGGAGGACCACAAATATGATCAGAGTGCTAGAACACCACTCATATTGAGAAAGGCTGAGAGAGTTGGGATTCTACAGCCTGGAGAAGAGAAGGCTCTGGGGACACCTTGTTGCAACCTTTCGATATTTAAAGAATGTTTATAAGAAAGTTAGAGAAAGATTTTTCACCAAGGCCTGCAGTGACAGAAAAAAGGGAAATAGATTTAATCCGAAAGACTGTTTGTTCAGATTGGACATAAGGAAGAAGTTTTTCATCAGGAATGTTTTGAAACACTGGAACATGTTTCCCAGAGAGTTATGGATATTCCACCATTGTAAGGGTTCAAGTTCAGATTGGATGGGGCTTTGAGCATCCAGGTCTAGTGAAAGATGTCCCTGCCCATGGCAGGGGTGTTGGATGATCTCTAAAGGTCCCTTCCAACCCAAACCATTTTATTATGTTATGATTGAGTTATTTGATAATTCTATTCTCACCCCAGATAAACAAAAAACAAAACCCAAACAACAGGACACAACAACATTGGTTAAATTAATCTTACCTTGTTACAGGCCCTGTAACAACCTTACATGAAAATTTATAAACCTTTTTCTAATGGTACATTTAATTTTTTATGTTGAGGATAAATCATGCTTCCCAATCTGGAAGTACCTTTTCGTTTAAAAACATGAATAATAGACACTGTTCTGAAATTGTTAACCTGAGTGTCTACAAAAAGAATCAATTTCTCATGAAAAATTTTAAGTTCTTCTAAGTCAATGACAAAAATCTTAACAAAATTTACATTTTGGTGCATTTAAACACTTAAATTATTAAAAACTAGGCTACTCTCTACCCAGTCATATTTAAGATTACTTTAATTAATTGATCATACATCATATGTAAAGTGAGATGTAATGTCTTATTTTAATAATTTAAAAATATTTAAATTAATACATTTGAGAAAAAACATTAATTGATTTGGAAGTAAAAGACAGAAATGCAAGTGTTGAAAACAATATTCATTTCTACATGCTCATATGTTCTTGCACTGCCTTAGCACTCAGGAAAGCATGCAAAAGCAGGATATCACATATGAAGATATTAATTAGGACATTCAGAACTCCATTTTTCTTCCTAATGAAGTATTCATCATCTGGTTGTTTTTATTGAATTCATACTCCTCCTCCACAATTGTAAACAGTTTCAAGGTCTCAGCTGATTGCTTCTCCTATGTGGCCCTTCAGCCTCACTAAAATCAATTAAAAAGAGAAGATCATAGAAATCAGAGACTCTATTGATAATATCCACTTATCAGACAGCAGATTATTATACGGTTCTTAAGCTTATAAATGTTTTGTCTTCCCACAGATACGCCTTTTCATCTAAGGAAAATGATATCATGATTTCACTTTCACTCCAGAAGTTTTACAAACCTGCTGTTACACAGATTGCCAAAAATCTATTATAAAAAATCTGAAGAGCACTAGGTCATCTGTATTTTATTGACTATATTAACTAGTGGAGGTATGCTTGAAAATTTGGAGTAACCCAAGAGGGAATCAATATTCTTTAGTATGCAATGAACAATATTTGGTGATTCATATCAACTAGTTATTTCCTGATTAGAAATGACAGCTTGGTTACTGGCACTCTTTAATTAAACACTTTGATAGAATATATCCCTTAGGGAATAAAGAACAATTTAATTTTTCTTGTTTAAAATGTATCTAGGATAAAGAAGTCTAGTTAATTTTTCATATTTGAAAGTGATTAGGAAATCACTCAACACTTTTGGTCTTATTGATTTGAACCATTACAGATGATAAGACAGGGATGATGCTTAATACCAAGAGGAATTTATTCTTTATTCTTGTGAAAAGAGAAACATCCCAATAGATAAGAAAGACATCCTCATTAGAACTATCTGACATACTCTGCAATAAAGCAAGTGTTCAGGTATTAACCCTGTTGTTCCACTAATCAGCTACTTCTTTTTTAAGATGCCTGCAGAATGGTAGTGGCTCACCTAAAAATAGTTCTTGTGAAAAAACTTAGCAAACAGGGCAAGCCCCTGCCAAGTTTAAAATGGAAACTTCCATTGCTAATTTGTGAATATTTTTACTTATTGATGAATTTCAAGATAGGCTGTCAGTTTGAAAGGTACAAAAAGTTTGAATAAAGCAATCTGTTTAAAATTACATAAAATGCTTACATTTACAGTTTGATTTTTAATCTTTTAAATTGTAATCACATCACTCTCCCATTCCCCTTTTTCTTTGGTCTTATTTCTCATAGGCATGGCTGTTCATCATAAACAGCTATGATTATCTTCACAGGATGTTTCTGCTATCTATTTCACTAATTCTGAGTTCAATACAGCAAGAACAAAAGACCTGCAAGGAACACGTACAGTTTTATCCTTGGAATGTGAAAGTCTTGGAACTGGAAAATAGTAGTTCAGTCTCTTTGAAACATTTTCTCTGGCTTCCACCTTACTCAACTTTACCTCAAAGACTTCAGCAACATCACAATTGATTTTTTATGAGATGTTTTGATATGAAAGATTTTCCACAGAGTTATTGATCTAAGAAAATATAGAGGACAGTTTCAGTTAGTTTTAAGGCATGTTTAAAGGTTCATGTTAGCCTGCAGGTATTCTTTTGCCAAAAGCAAGGCAAGTATAAAAGACATGGTTGAGGACTCTGAGGTCTTCCATATAAACTATGTGACTGAACAAGCACACGTGAGATATTACCAGCACAGTTCCAGTAGTATCAGTGGTAGTAGAGTAACAACTGTGTTTGTCATGTCTATGCAAGAGAAGATCCATAATTGAGAATGGACAATACTGTGCAATTTTTAGAGTAGCCAGATCACAAAATCCTAGAGTGGGTGGGGTTTGAAAGGACGTTAAAGATCATCTAGT
>NW_010226343.1:0-5884 GCF_000690775.1 Eurypyga helias
TAAGACCTTATCAGTACTTTTCTCATTGGAAATCCAGGAACACAGCTTCATAGCATCCGTGTTAAAGAAAGTTAACTCTTTCCTGACTGAACCCAGCACATTACTTATTGGTGGCACTGTTAATTTTGGGCCTTGTCTGATTAATTATATTGCTTTCCCATCTTCCTACTTTTCTAATATTAATCTATGATAAAAATGGACTGGTTTACATAGTTGTAATTTTACAGTGTAAGCACATATTATGTATATGTTTTAACTGCAAATACCTATCCACACATGTGTACATACAAGCACACATATGCTTATTATGTGAGTAGGCTATACAGTCAGTATAGAACAATAAGAAATTCAGTTTGACTCCATGCATTTAAATATTTCCCCTTAAAAATAGTAACAATGCAAACAGCTTAATTTATAATGATATCTATGTAAATGTAGTGAGCATAGTAGTGGCATGATTTTTAAGTACTAATTCCTTTAGAAGTGCAGAGCTGTCCATATTCTCTCTGTGATGAATTTTTCAATATGCATCTTATATCAACCATACTATGTATGAGCTGTTGTTGTATTAATTTCAACAGTAAATATTGTAGATCTCAGTCGGAAATTTCATTGTATCATGTAGAGTCGAGAGACCTTTATTGTTTGGGCTTCAGACTCTACAAATTATCATGTTAAATAATTCAATGTGTAATGTGGGTGTGTGTAAATTGAGAGATTTAAATCTTAAAATGTACATAATGTTTAGAAAGTCTTGCCTTCATCAATTTCTTGAGTATGCATTTCTTCACTGTAAGTACGAAGTTGTTAAAATAAACAATAAATCAGCATTTTATAAAACATTTCACCATTTGCTGCAATGTTCACCAGTGTTGGATTCTAGCACACCACACCACACCACACCCACACCCCACACCCCACACACACTAGGAAATAGGGAGGGGGAGAGAGAGTAAATAGATGCTACAGAATACACTGGAGACAAGCCCTAGCTTCCTGCTAGCAGCATTTCAAATAAACATATAAAGGAAAATGCATTACACATCCTGGTGTAAATACCTGCAAATCACTCTAGACACAAAACATGACCAGCTGTGAAGCCATTAAAATCACATCACAGTAGGGCAAATTGTCAGTGTAATTACACATCGACTCACTGTATAACACAGATCTGATCCCCAGTCTCAGAAAGCAAGGCCCTACTTTAAGCTATAGCTTTAGTGCCTCACATCTCTCTGCACAAGCAGAGGCTGCCAAAAGAGAAATGCAGGCAAAGACGTTCTGCAGATCTGAGACGCTTTTATCTATCCTTAGAGAGAGAATTCTTCCAGTCTTTGGATATTAGAGGGATCTATGCTAGAAAGAAGAAAGGTAAAGGCGGCAGGTGGGTTTTCCTGCAGTCGGGAGCAGTAGAGGAGGCAATGGTGGGCTTAGTCCCGGCCTGCCGCTGTCGCCACTGGCAGGGGCAGATCGCTGATCACTCATGCATCTCAATAAACGTGTGTACTTGAAATTTCTCATGACATCATCATTACCTTGGTCTCCCGCGGTCCAGGACCTCTGACCTTGCAGGGCTGGTCCACATTTTGGCACTGAAAGCCTTCCAATGATGCCCCTTTTCTCCTTTCAGACCGGAGGCAGCAGCAAGCCAGCAAGACCTCTTATTCCCAGCTGTAGGAGCCCTGGGAAAGTCAGGATCTTCCCCCGCTAAAACACACATGCTGCCACCATTTGTTAAAAATCTTATATCATGCATAATCTAAAAGGATCAGGAGCTGGATCATTGAATCATGTTGTCGCTTTTTACTGAAATGTTGGTTGTTTTGGTTTTTTTTTCCCCCCTCCTTACACTGCACTGGAAATTGCCGATGGCTTTTACATCTTTATAGAGTCTAAAGAGTATTTCGTGAGACTGAAGCAATTTACAATGCAAATAGAGGCTTGTGAAGGGATGGATGCTTTTCAGTCTTATCACAGCTTGATGCACCTTAATAGTTGGTTTTATTTTCTGATATTAGCAGATGAATGGTCGGCCATAGCTGCCGAGAATTACTGGCTAAAAAAGAAGTTCGGAATAAACTTTGAAGTCAACAGATCTCTTTTGGATATTAGCTGCGCACACGCGCACACACACACACATAGCAGGTCACAATTGCATAAAAGGATGACTTTTTTAAAGCAGAACTAGTACTCTTGGAGGAAACTACACATCTATCAGAAATTTAAAAAGGTTGGATTCTAGCAAGGAAAAAAAAACCAGCTTTGAGGGAAGCGAGTTGTTATCTTTGGTTATCTAGCTGTATGAGTGTTTTGGTGTTCATAAAGCTAGATAACCGAAAGTAAAAACTCCTTCAAAATCATCGTACACCGTGTGAAAATGAAAGACTACTGCAAGAGTCAGTTAAAAAAAACCCGAGAAAGGTCAGGAATGCTTATTGTATCTAACATTTTTACAGCTAAAAGTGGGAGTGGAGGGAATGAAATGGCATACTTAGACCAAAATATGAAGTTGTCAGATGCTAAATGCTGCAGCCAGGAAATGGTACTTATGATAATGTGCAACTATTGCTATTAAATAATTAAATAAATAGAAACCCAGTCCAGTTAATGTTTACCTGGGCTGAAACGATTTTTTTTTTTTTTAAGAAAGCTATTTGGAAATGCTGTTTCATTTTGCAAAATGATTCATTGCAATGAAATGGCTTTAAAAATAAAGCTCGTAGTTGGTTAGGACGAAGATGAGTGGTGGTGATGATACAGTGTGGACTGAACTGGAAAAACAAATCAGTCTGCATTCATCTTAGACAAAGCATTGAGGGGTTTATTTCAAATAATATAAAACCAGGCTTTCAAAAAAAGTTTACATTGAAGTGTAGGCAAGCTTAACAATGTATATCTACTGAGAACTCAGTGGAGCTGCACAAGGATGAAAAAAGTGGTGGCTGATTTTTATTCTTTTCTTCAAAATGCGAGCACAGATGGTTCTCTATTCTGCGAAGGTTTCCTTGAGGAGGCTAATGAAGCAGAAAGACATGATGGAGACGAGATCGCCTCTCCCTTTGTCAAAGTGTTAAAAATGTTCTGTATCTTACTCTGCGCCTAGCACTGGAAATGAAAATTACATTTACTCCAAAAATCCAGTGTGCACCTCCTCTCTTTTTGTTTAAGGATGATCAAATCTATCCAGGAAACAGCTCTGGCATCCCAAACAAACAATTAGGACGTATAGACCTGACAGAAATGGAAAGGGGGGGGGGGAAGCTGACGGTCTGTCTTGCCTAATTGATTCCGTTAAACGGCTTGCAGGAGCAGGAGATGTGAACGGCTGGGCGCTCCCATTCCCACGCTCGGGGCAAGTGGCAATTCCATGCCCCGGCAGCCCGTGACAGACAGCCCTGCTGGGTGCTGGAGAATGAAAAAACCCATTAAGTGCACTATACCATACTCATCTCCATAGCTTCCGTAAGTGGAGGCATTTCCCACCCAGAGTCATCTGCCGGCTCCCAAGTGGGAACACCAACTGTTCTGTGGCTGCACACTGTCTCTTTGTGCTAATTCTGCAACCTCGGTACAAGCTTGTCAGGAGCAAGTTTCAGTTTTCTTCCGTGGCCCAAGTCTCGGAGATCATTTAGGAGAGGCAAGGCAGAGGCAAGGCAACCCGGGAGGTGAAGCTATGGAGACTTTGCCTCTCTTCCCTGATGGAAAACATAGCAGACATCATGTGTTGACCTTGCAAGCATCTCGTTTTTTAATAAACACTTGTTTGGATGCTCTTCATCTTTAGAATTATTGCAGTTTAGGCGCCTTTTACAGTGAAATTGAGCAGGATTAATTTTTAAGGATAACATTTTCCTTTGGACTTGACCTAAACATCTTTCCAGAGGCACACTAGTGTATAATACCATATTAGAAATTGAACATATCTATGGTAGATTAAAATAGGTTCAGACATAAGGGAACAATTCTCAGCATTCTTTATAAATTAAAGGGCTAACTTTTTACAAGCTGTTTGTTTGCTTGTGTAATTTGTTGCTGTTGGTTTTTTTTTTTTAATTTATTTTTACTTCGGAATAGGACGACTCACATGAAATATTGTTTGGGGGTTTATAATGGAAATATTTACCTTTACGTCACATACTCTGAGAGGAAGGAAGCAGAGAACCATCAAACAGGTCCTAGAAACACCACACACATTGTTGATTTAAAATAATTAGCCTCCAAAGTAATCTCATCTTCCCTGTAGTTCCAATTTTTATTTTAGGATTTTCAGTCTACAGGGCTTACTTGGTGGCTTTTTTACGGACATTCAGCTAGTATCCCAACCAAACTGTATTTACATAAATTCTCACTTCAGCTGCTGTACACGTGCCAAAGTTTTACTACTGTAGTGACCTGTGAGAAGCCCCTTGTTTATTTACATTTGAAGCACTGTTTGAGGGACCAGTCTTTCATTGTTGAGTGCCTGTATGCCTCTCATTTACTTCGTGTCCAGGGGTGCTATTTACCTAGACCCATTGTTTACTACAATTAATATTTACATTACAAAGTATATGGATTTCTTTCTCAAAGAACATCAATTAAGGCAATAAGCTGTTTTCTGGGGAAACCTATTGTTTACTTAGGCATTCAATGGAATCAACTCACTTAAGCTTTTGCTTGCATCTTGGCCTTCTATGTAAATTTGTTGAGAAAAACACCGAGGAAAAATATCAATATCGTAATCGTGTTAGCGATTGTAATATTACACTGATTATTGATGTTACATGACTATCAAGTTATTTATTATTATAATTATTATCATTATTATTATTTCTTCATTGCTTAGAAGCAAAATGCCTCATTTCTTCACCCTTTTTTCTTGAAATCTGACTTGGGAAAAGAGAGCATGTTAAAATGTAGTAGCATGCCCTCCAGGTTTATGCTTGCCTCACGTAGCAAATAATGTTATATAAAATTATTTCTCTGTAAAATGCTGTTTACTTAAAACTTGTAAAAAATCAATCAATATACAGCTTTAAATAAGAAGTGTATTTATCAGCTGAGCAGCCCTTTGAAGGCTAGTTTTAGCACTGGGAAAAAAACAGATCAAGTTTATTCAGCATACCACTCCATTGTAAAACAGTTGGAGTGAAGTTGCAGGTTTCGTGAGTATGCATGTCAACTAGTAGGAAACTAGGCTTATTCTTTGTGTAAAGGTAGCAGCAGATTGCTGTGCAAGGCCAATGTTAAAAAGGCAGCTGAACTGAACACCACCATCTGGAAGAAAAGATCCCTTCACAACTTTCTCACGTATCAGACAAAACTAGTGTCTCTTGTTCTGGGCCCTTGTCTATGCAACCATACAATACTGAGTCATTATAATTTTGCTGAGAGAAAATTTGAGAACACAATATGGGTAACCAGTGAATGAACAAGTTTCATTGTGCCTGCTTAAGTCAATTGAAATCTAGGTCTAGCGCTATGAATGGCAGTATTGTTTTCCTCACCGGGGCTGTACTAAATGTCAGCACAGTGTAAAGAAAAACTTGAAATCTGCAAATAACTTACCAGTTCTCAATTATAATATTTTCCCACACTAGAACTAATATCATTGCTAAGGTCAAAAAATACAAAAAGAATCAGAGAAAAATTAGTTCATTTGCAAGTTATTTTAGTTAGATAAACTATTTAATTTTCTTATGGGAACCTGAATTCAGCATGTAGAGCTAGTTTATTTTTCCTGACAAGTTCAAGTTATAAACTTGCTTCTTATGTAGTTAAGAAAACAAACTGTGCCAGCAAATTTGTATCTGGCAACTATTCCAAGTCTCTAACTTGGGACTGGTAAAATGTAAATAAGTGTACTCCATATTACATGGATTGCTTCTGAGTTGAGCCTAGGGAA
>NW_010226343.1:5916-9230 GCF_000690775.1 Eurypyga helias
AAGGCTGAAGTTGATAAACAAAATAATGGGTAACATATTTCTGTAGGTGTTAGCAAAATCTATTTCTACATCTCAGTGTAGAACCAGGTACCAGAAGAAATGTTTCCAGTTCTCTTGGTTTTTATTACCCTTTTTATTTTTTTTCTTAATAATAATTTCTGATATGTGTTATTCAGTTTAGTCCTCTATTTAGCATTCATTTATCAATTGGCATTGCTCACAATACAGACTAAGAAAACCAAACAGTCCAAATGCATTACAAGGAGTTAGTTATATATTTTATTAGAATGTCTGTTTTTAACCTAATTGACTGATTTTGTTAGTTTCGTAAAATGTCATACAGTTCTTAGCATAAAACTGCAAAGCAATGAGTAGCTACACTTTTGATGAATAATACATCTGTGCCAATCACATAACTGAGTAAATTTCTAAGCAGGAACAGTATCTGCAGCGATTGACATTTGTAATTTTATTGTGTAATACTGACAGAGAGACCACTGATAGAGGCTTGTGAAATGTAAATGTTAGAAAAGTTGAATTTTCTTAATTTCTTATGTAACAAATTGTAAATTAAGAACAATAATAGCAATTAGAATAATCCAGTCTTGAAGTACAAAGATTAGAATAATACTAGCACATGTTTAAATTCCATTCATGGCAGGTAGAAAGACAACTCAAAACTCTAAACCTTCTGTAAGCCATAGTGCTAGTGGGGCTGTTGCACTGACAATAACAAAAGCTGAGTATTGTACAAGATATGGCAGTTAGGGAAACTATATTTACCAATCCAGAAATTGGTTGTATGAATGGACATATTCATGAGTGCATCTGCCCTTTCATAAAGTTGTTATTAATATGCATTAAAATAGAAGAAATTAATGACTTATTTCAATTACAATTGAAATAATTCAATTTCAGAATGTGAAATATTTTATTTTATAAAGACCTTAAGAGTATGATGTCTTTTACATCAGATCTGGCCTTTCCTGTGTGAATTAGAAGTGGTTTTCGCATTTCTGCTGACTAACTTCAGAAGGAAGGGTGAAGTAGCAGTCCCAGAGAGACACAATTAAAAAGCCCATTTAGAATTTTAAAATACACAACACTTTAATAAATTGCACAACTTGGGATGAGCACATTAATTAGCCCTTACCTCTTCATTATTTTAATTAAAGGAAAGAAAACACCAGACTTCAGACAATTAAATTTCACCACTAAATAGTAAATGCATGAGTTAAAAATGAATACATTTTTATGGAACTTTCCAGAAGGGAAGGAGAAAGAAGGAGAAAGGAGCCCTTTGGCTTTGCAGTTGCCTAATAACAATAACCTATTTTGTTCTTCTTGAACCTGGCACACATATTTAGCTATATACATATGTACGTGTATCTATAGACCTATACATTTTTAGTGTGTGGTGTAAAGCAGGTGTGAAGATTACCTGCAAGGGCCAGTCTAATCTGGAGGAAATTGTGCTATTAGCTTTGCTGGGAGCAGGACCAAGTCTCATACCAGAGTGTTGTCTAGAAGATTTATATACATATATATAGTAGGAGAAAAGAAGGGGAGTGGGGTGTTCAGTCTGTCATTAAAGGTAATGCAATTTTCCCCCTAATTCAATATGATTAAGCTATTAATGACCCAAATCTTGCAGTTCTTGTTCTTAGAACTGCCACTGAAAGAATCATAGAATCATAGAATGGTTTGGGTTGGAAGGGACCTTAAAGATCATCTAGTTCCAACCCCCTGCCATGGGCAGGGACACCTTCCACTAGACCAGGTTGCTCAAAGCCTCATCCAGCCTGGCCTTGAAGACATCCAGGGATGGGGCATCCACAAATTCTCTGGGCAAACTGTTCCAGTGCCTCACCACCCTCTCCGTGAAGAATTTCTTCCTGATATCTAATCTAAACCTCCCCACTTTCAATTTAAACCCATTACCCCTTGTCCTGTCACTACAGGCCCTTGTAAAAAGTCCCCTTCCAGCTTCCTTGTAGGTCCCCTTCAGGTACTGGAAGGCTGCTCTAAGATCTCCCCAGAGCCTTCTCTTCTCCAGGCTGAACAAGCCCAATTCTCTCAGCCTTTCATCATAGGAGAGGTGCTCCAGCCCTCTGATCATGTTCGTGGCCCTCCTCTGGACTTGCTCCAGCCCAGCTTTAATTTTAACTTTTAACAATTTAAACTTGTAAATTCTGGAAAATTTTAGAGAGAAATCATGCTCTGTGCAGGTAATGATACCATCTTAACTCTTCAGATCTTTAAGATGGAGTTAAATCTACCTCAGTATGGCACACGGCTGCTCTCGTTTTGCCTGCATGGAGGCCAAGGAAGATGAGGAGTATGGGCAAGTACGATACAAAGACACCTGTTCAGGCAGATACACTTCTTAGTTCTAGCTGCCTTCTATTGCCTTTTCTAGATCAGTGCTCTATCAACAGTCAGGGTAAAGCTGTGTTTCTAAAATGCACCTGTTGTGGTTTAACTTCAGCCAGCAACTACATACCACAGAGCTGCTTGCTCATTCTCCCCACAGTGGGATCGGGGAGAGAATCATAAGGCTAAAAGAGAGAAAACTCATGGGTTGAGATAATGACAGTTTAATAGGTAAAGCAAAAGCTGTGCACACAAACAAAGCAAAACAAGGAATTCATTCACTTCTTCCCATCAGCAGAGAGGTGTTCAGCCATCTCCAGGAAAGCAGGGCTCCACCACGTGTAACAGTTACTTGGGAAGACAAAGCGCCATAACTCTGAGCATCCCTTCCTTCCTTCTTCTTCCCTCAGCTTTCATATGCTGCGCATGACATCATATGGTATGGATGAACCCATCTGTCATCAGGTCAGCTGTCCCAGCTGTGTCCCTTCCAAACTTCTTGTGCACCTCCAGCTTACTCACTGGTGTGGTTGTGTGAGGAGCAGAAAAGGCCTTGATGCTGTGTAAGCACTGCTCAGCAATAACTAAAACATCTCTATATTATCAGCACTGTTTCCAGTACAAATCCAAAACATAGCCCCATACTTGCTACTGTGAAGAAAAATTCCCTCTATCCAAGCCAAAACCAGCACAGCATCTTAATGAGTAATGTTGTCTCCCCAGCACTGAGGCCTTACTAAGTTTTTTCTTTTATTGGTAAACAGCAGCAGTTCCAACAGATCTCAATTGCTCTTTCCTAGGTGTCGTGGTTTAACTCCATCTTAATGAGTAATGTTGTCTCCCCAGCACTGAGGCCTTACTAAGTTTTTTCTTTTATTGGTAAACAGCAGCAGTTCCAACAGATCTCAATTGCTCTTTCCTAGGTGTCGTGGTTTAACTCC
>NW_010226344.1:0-15054 GCF_000690775.1 Eurypyga helias
TTCCAACCCAAATCATTCTGTGGTTTTACAGAAAACACAACTGTGTTTCAGGAGTTACACACATTTAATGCCTTAACATACAGTGCATCAAAACATGTTCTGGTTGCAAATCTAACTACTTTATTAAAAAGAACTAGGATTTTCTAGTTAGCCACAGCCTTGATTATTTCTGCTTTGGGAGCCAAGATATCTCAGCCTCTTGAACAAAATTTTTATCTCAAGGAAAGCAAAGTAAGTAAGCTGGGAGGAGAACAGAAAAACAAATTGATTAGGATTTCTATAAACTGCATGTGCCACTGCTTATTTGAGATAAAAAGTATTCCCAGTAATGTGTCAGGTAGCTCTTAATGTTGATTGTCACAGGTGACATGCAGTATCACCTGATGTCTTCTGCTGCACTGGTTATGAGAGTGCCTGTGTTACTGGTATCCAGTTGTTAGCTGTTGTCGACCAGGAATAGCAAAGCATTGCCAGGGAGATCTGGTTCTCTGAGAGACCTCTTTTAGGATAAATTACCCTCTGATAGCCAATAGAAGCATTTTGAACTGAATGGCAGTGTGGAAACACAGTTGTATGAAAAGTAAATATTAAAAGCAGAGCCCTAGCTCTTAGACAGTTAATATTCATATAGTCAGTTTTCAAAAAAGTGATACATTCTCTAGTCCAAAATATGATTGCCCTTTGGTGATTCTCTAGGAATGAAAACTGCAATGAACAGCAATTTTTATATGCCATGTTTCTGGTATGCAAATTAATTTTTTATTGAATATACTTTTTCTTCAGCATCACTATGCAGGAAGATAATGACTTCTTAGGTGGAAGTCCAAAGATATTTTTACAGTTTTTTTCCTTCCAGTATATAACTGTGTTTGAACCCAGGCAGTTCACACAATGTTCTACTGTCACATTATTTACTCTACTCATTGAACATTTACTCTCTCTCCAATCTGTGACAGGAATCCTGCAGCTTCATGGCCTTTTGCAACATCTCACAGTTATTATGGTGTAGTAGCATAAAAACCTTTGTGGCATCATTTTTGTGTTGATTTTCAGGTGTAGTGAGGTCCGGAGTAATGGGCATACCTGAAAGTCTGGATAAAATTAACTGCTTTAGTGGCTCTGGGAAGAATCCAATGGAGCCTTTGTGTCGATTGTGTCAGTGTTCACCTAGCATCTGGGGAACAGTGCTTGGAAGAGTAGGCGTGTTTGCAAATACGAAGTCATCAGATGTTTCAAGTATGTAGTCTTGTGCTGTGAAGGTCCCTATAATTATTCATACTTTGTTTGACCAGCATGGGATATTGGCTGGTTTTAGGAAGGAGGAGTCTGCTTGCAGAGAACAGTCAAATCAATTTGAGGCAGCTGTCAGTCACTGCAGCTTCACTGGAAACCCACCGTTTTTCCATTGGAGCCACCCGATGAGAAAGAGTCCTTGCTCCATTCCTGCATTCTGTCTGCCCAGCAGCAGCAGTTTACAGGTGATGGGAACAATAGTCAGTGTAAGGGTAAGAGGGAGAGTACAGGAAAGGGAAGAGTCTAATTCCCACACCCCAAAATACAAATTTGGATACTGGAAATGCAAAAAATTATCAGTCAACTGTTAAGGCAGTATCAGGGGAGCTTGCATGAGGTTGGTGGCAAGAGTGGATTATTTAGGAAAAAATCAAACTTGCCTGAGATTTTTGTTGTGCATAGTTCTTTGTTCACCCTGGTCAAACAAGGCCTTCATGAACCCTTGCAACCGCTGCAGCAGTACAGCTTTGTAAATGGTTTCAAGGTCAAGATGGAATTTTGCCATTAGTTTTGACTAAAGTAATTGGAGCAGTGATTTACATAGGACTTTCCACATTGGCGCCTGTTATTGCTCTTTAAAAGTTAAATTCTGTTTGGAGGAGAGGAGTGGGGAAGGGAAGAAACTGTGTAATTGGAACATCTCTCTGGTCTGTTTTGATAGATGCTAGTGAGTTATCTCATACTTGCTGTAACAAAGCTGATGCCAAATAGGAGGACTTAGTATACAGTGTAAAAAGTACCTGCTGTTGTAGCTGAATGTTATATATTCAGAATGATACAATTTCTGAATTGTATCATTCTGTTTATTCTTGTATACTTCTTTATTAACTGAGACTTTTGAATACAGCCAAAGATCTCATGAACACAGCAGTTTAAGAACATTTAGGATATACGAACTTTTTTAACCAAGAGGAAGGAACCCTAAAGATCTCTACCATGCTTTGATCATCGAAAAAAAAGCCAATCTTCTGGCTGCAGTCCTGTCTGAAGAGAAAATGTATGGATCAATGTTTTAAGCTTCAAGGGTGCCAATCTGGAAGCTATTTTGTGCTGAGGAGAGACTTAAAACCTTAGAATTTTAGTTGTTTGTTCTGTTACTCATCAGCTGTGATATGCTTTCCCCACAGGCAGTGGTTTCTGAATTTTCTTTTAGTGGCTCCCAGATCTGTTTTTGCTGATGTTTGTAGCTTACTAAGCACTGACACAGAGAACTGATGAGGTTTTTGATACTTGGACCTGTGAGGAGGCATTTGAATGTCAGAAGCAAACATGGAGTGAAAAATATACCAATTTCAGTTTGCATTTTATGAGATGGCATGGGTATTGTTGCAAGTGTTTGTCAGGATGGTAGCAGTGCTTTTATTTGGATTTCCAGGATTATCTTTATGATTACAGATTGTTCAGTCTCAGTCCTCGGTACCTCAGAGGAAACCTTCCTGTGTGCTAGTTTTAATTCTGTTTTTCCTGTCCCTGTGTGTAGCATGTGAAAATTGAATTATTTCTTGTCAGGCACAGCACTTTCATCCTTCTGCTCCATCCATATGTGCACCATGCTTGGGACAAGGTCTGGAAGGTATTCTCACGTACACATTTCATGTTGCATCTGGTGTGTATCTGTTCTGGTTTTGCTGTGGGTACTGTGTATTTTAAATGCCTTTGAATTTTATGGGGTAAGGATTTAATCCTCTTCTTTTTTATATTTCCTCCCATTTGTATCTTGTTTGTAAGTTATATCATCACGTTTTCCACTTCTGCTTCGTTGTCCTAAGGAGGCCAATTCTTTGCTTCTAAATGTATCCCCATTCATGAGTTCCCAGTAGTATGACATATTCCCCCCTGGAAAAGCAATGATGTAATAGTGTATTTTTATCTGTGAGGGATTGAGGTTAGAAGAAATGTTTTTGCAGAGGATGTGATGAACTTGTGGAGGACACATGGGGAGAGAGTTGAGTGAGTTTATGTCTGGGTGTCCATTTAATCTAGAAATCTATGTTTCAGAAAAAAAAAACTTTTATCTCTTGGAAATGGTAGGAGAATCATGGACTGGGTTAATGGGAAAGCCTTAGCGCTTAAAATGGGTGGATGCTTCACCATTGTGATAGAAATAGCTTCACAGTCCACATTTTAGAGCCAGTGGTGTACAACATCTAAATAAATCTTTGTTTCTTCATGCTAAAAACTTGGCAGTGGATGGTTACTGTTTTGTATGGCTTTGATACTCCAGGCTCAGTGATGGTTTTTCGATTTTCTGTGGCCTAGTGAATTTGTGGTCAAAGAAATAAAATTTTCTCACTTCTACTTTTTTTTTTTTTTTAATAATGTTGAATATACTGTAGGGATGGTAACTGGTACATACATGAATAAGATGGTGTTTGGTTTCCTTCTACCACACTGATAAAGATACTCTGTGAATTACAGAAATAGAAGACTTCATTGTGACAGATGTGGACACAGTTTCTCTTGTTGTCATCCGCACATCAAGGATGTGGCATTTCTCTAGTGTTTATTTAACAAAGGAAGTTACCGCATTGTTGCTCCTGTGATTGTACACTGCCTTGTATGAGGGTTTGCATGGTTTTATGGGTTCATAAGGGACAAATGCATCCCTGGAATGCAGAAACAAACTTTCTCCATTTTACTTGGTAAACCTTATGCTGCCAAGAAAATAATTACAGTAATTTTGAGCAGAAATTGGGTTATTAGTCTACCTTGTGAAAATTACATTTTCTATCTATATAAGTAATTTTTTTTGTTTGTTTGTTTTTCTTCTTCAGCTGTTTGAATTAAGATATGATAGAAGTCCAGGGTTAGTGGTATTTAATGTCTCTGGTGAGAAAAATATTTCACTCTGCCAATTTCTGATCTATTGAAGAGAGACAGCAAGGAATACAGGGACTGAGTTCAGGGTAATGCTAGAATCTTCATAGCAAGTTTCCAGTGCTGGAGCTTCACTTGCCATTAAAGGTCTTCACTTTAAAAAAAAACTTAGAAACTTTTGTTTTCTGCCTTAGATGTGTCTCTTACAACGTGAGTTGTCTGTCATGCAGTAAATAACACAAGGATGTTCAAAGGGGAGGAATGGTTCTTAATAATTGGAGAGGACTGAAATGTTTTCTCCCTTTTGTTATTCAAGGGGAATAATCTTACCTCCTAACCAGAAAGCCGTGGCAGAAGCAGCAGGAAATAGAAGCTATATGGTAAGGAGGACTTAGATGTGAACGATGGGGTAAGATACAGAAAGGCAAACTAAGCATTGGAAAAAAACATCTCAGCACTGGGGTCTACTACACTCTGAAATAGTCTCCCAGGGAGTGACGGAAGATACATTTTTGAGAAGTGAATACTTAGTGGTGGAAGGGCTTCAGCAATACTGTAAGGACCAATCCTCAACTTGAATGATCTCTTTCTGAGGGATTTTGATGTGGCTTTGCTTTTCACAGTCTGTGATGACTTCATCCTTGGAACTGTTAGAAGCAGATTTTCGTTTCTTCTTTTCCTTGTTTGTCACCAGATGTAGTTTTCTCATACTGTAGCGTGTTTGTTTTTTTGTTTTTCCATTAGAACAACCATTTGGTGATGTGATAAATTATTTACCATTTCACTTTTGCCCTTAAAGCAGCATTCCATGACTCTCTTGGTGGTCACCTGCTTTAGGTTGATATTTAAAATTTGATTAAAATACAGCAGAGGTTAGGAATGAACGTTAGTATGTTTAATTCTTGCAAACAAAGATCAGAAGTTATTGGTAAGTCAGTATCACCTGTTTCACAATTGACCATAGTGTAATTGCATACGGTCATGTTTTTGTACTGACTTTTTTCTTCCTTTGCAAGTGAGCGGAATGCTTCTAAAAAGTCTGCTCTGTGCCTATTGGTCTATCTGTGATGTGATTCCAAACATAACCACAATTTGTGCTACTTTACTCCTTAAAAAATACAGAGAAAGTAAAATCTGTGGAAAAATCAACTGAAATTGTAAGGATCAAATAGATATACAGTGAGTGGCAGAGTGAGCACCATACAGGTGCTGGGTAAAAAGAGATTGAGAGAAATATAAACACTGTACAAGTGTTATGAAATGAAATAATGTCCAGCATGGGAAGGGGGTTAGTGACTTTTTTTTTTTTTTTAATAATATGGTAAAACAAAGGAGGATGTTTGGGAGTTAAAGGTATTGGAAAAAAATTATAAATATTAGGAGAAACTCTGATTGACAGTAATGCTGGATTAACTGAAACACTGCTAGGGGATATGTTTGGAAATGATTTATAGGATTTGGGAGTTAATATAGATGAACAAAGGGGTTTTTAGGTTCTGATTGTTAAAGTGTTTTCCTTCTGGGGAAACTGATTTCTAGTTGAGGTGTCTGGCTGCCACAGCTGGATATCAAAAGAAGGTGCTGTGTGTTTGTACACACAGCTGGACAGATGAAGTAGATACCATGACTGCAAGATGCAGTGGGCTATTTCAGAACATCATCTTGCTTCCCTGAAGGCTGTTCAAGCAGTGCCACTGTAGCCCTGAGGATTCTCATCGCTGCTTCTAAATCTTGCTTCCCATGCTCTTAAAATCTGGCATTGTGGCACATGCAATAATTGTGGCACATGCATTGTGCATTTGCATGTGCTACATTGTGGCACAGGCATTGTGGCACGTGCAAATAATTGAAGACTGATTAACATTATTTTCATGGACTATCTCTGTCTCTGTAGTCATCCTGGAGCACCTTTCCCATGATGAAAGGCTGTGAGAATTGGGCTTGTTCAGCCTGGAGAAGAGGAGGCTCCAGGGACACCTTATTGCAGCCTTCCAGTACCTGAAGGGGCCTACAAGGAAGCTGGGGGGGATTTTTACAAGGGCCTGTAGTGACAGGACAAGGCGTAATGGGTATAAATTGAAAGAGGGGACGTTTAGATTAGATACCAGGAAGAAATTCTTCACGGAGAGGGTGGTGAAGCACTGGAACAGGTTGCCCAGAGAAGCTGTGGATGCCCCATCCCTGGATGTGTTCAAGGCCAGGCTGGATGTGGCTTTGAGCAACCTGGTCTAGTGGAAGGTGTCCCTGCTTATGGCAGGGGGTTGGAACTAGATGGTCTTTAAGGTCCCTTCCAACCCAAACCATTCTATGAATCTATGATTCTATGATTCTATGATCATGAAATTCACATGATGTTCTTTATCATATACCCACACTTACACATTTTACCCCTCACTCTAATACCTTCAGCATGCAAAGCAGGCAGTGCAGCCTGTTGAACAATCACAACCCATGCTTGTACAGGCCCAAAAGAAAATAATTAGGCATCAAGCCTGACTCCATCGAGCAGCGAGGTTTCAGTTGCAAATGGTGTGATTGGAATTGGGCAGATCTGGTCTTCTGGTTTCGGTGTTACTCAGAACTGAGAAAATTTTTGTACAGCATGTCATTGAATTAGCTGATTCCTTGCATGTATTTTGCTTGCAAGTATTTAATGATGTAGCAGGATCTACGGTTTTTTTTTCCTTCCCTTCCTACCTCAACTTTTTTGCAGAAGAGGAGGCTAAGTTTTGAGTCAAAGCTGAAAAACGGTACAGTCTGTAGTAAAGCAGCTTCTGTAAGTAGTAGGTGGCAGATACTGATAGATTTTTATCTCTTTAAGAACCTTTTCCTGCTTTTGAAAGCTGTGTGAAATCCTTTAATTTGCCAGACCTCTACAGATCTTTGGAATTGGAAGAGCACTGAAGTCGGGTGGAGAAGGTAGTGTGGTCCCCATTGTCATGTGCTGCTGGTGGGTTGCTTATACTGGTGAGGTGACTGAAAAGACTGCTGCAGCAATGGTTTCTCGTGTGGAAGCCTGTTCAGTGGAACAGAGAATTTATCTGCTGTACTAGCCGTCTGCCTGACAGTTGTGCTTCTGGACAGCTGTACTTTTCCTGTGTTGTGTTAGTAGTTTGAGGAGTTTGAAGACACACCAGAAAGTCTGCCAGGAAATCGTCAACATTTGATTTTGGTTTGTATTTCTAAGTTTGATAATAAATTGTTGCTGATGTTGCTGCATATGTAACCCATATCACAAGTCACTGAGAGAGTGGTGGAATGGTACAGCAGCTCAGGTGCAGAGCTTGTGATTTCCAGCAACCTACTAAAGTTTAAAGTAACATTAACTTTCTCTTTTAAATAAATGCAAAACATGTAACTAAGTTACTGCTGCCTGATGCCTGGGCCTTGTTACTAAGGCAATTCAGTCTTCCATAACTTTTGTCTAAATTTACTGAAGCTTGTGCAAAGGTTTAACTTGTATATGTAGTATCATGTGAAAAGTGCTACAGATACCTGGAAATGAAAAGTGCTCTTCCACTTTCCCCCCCCCCCCCCCCCTTATGGAGCAACAGAAAAAACCTAGGATGTCATTGCTGCTTCAGTGTTGGTGGAGTAAGCAGGAATAATGAACTGATAATCTTCTCTGTGTGTGGGAGGTGACCTGTTTTGGTTAAGAGCTTAGTTTATTTTGATGGTAGGTATTCCTTGCGTACTTCATTTACATTTTCACTAACTGCTTGCTCTAGAATAGCTCCTAGAAGTGCCCTGTAGAGATGAGCACGCTGGTGTTTTCCAAGCAGTGAATAGGCTAGCAGAGCGTGGCATTGTGGAAGCCCTGGATAGCAGCTGAGGCTATGCTTTTGAGCTATGACCAAATATCTAGAGTGGAAATTACTGAAAGTGAAGTTGTTATCAACAGCATTCTTTCTGAATTTTTCTGTATCATTACAAAGTGGGTTTTTCTTCCTGGGCATCCGAGGGTTGCAAATCCCTGGGAATTTGAAAAAGTGCCCGAGTAGGAAATAGAAAATATCTCAAAGATCCTTTGACTTAGCAGGTCTCACTGATCTGCTTTTACCATAACTAGCCAAGTCCCATGCAGTGATTCTCACTTGCTCCAGAAATGTAGAAGAAACAATATTTTAATGAGGAAAAAACAGTCTAGCGGCATGTGATTTAAATCTCTGTAGCTTTGCTATAATCCTGTCAGTGACACAAAGCTGTATTCAGTTTTGTGCAGTTATTTATTTAGAATCAACTGGAGGTCTATCCTTAGTGTTTAATCCATGTGTTTGTTATGGTCAAAAGTTTACCTGGGGTGGTAAACTGAGCTGGCACTGAGGTGGAAGACATGCCTGTGTTGTATTTGGAAGCAATTTTGCTATATGAGTTTCCACATTTGTTTACTCATCTCAAAAAAAAAAAAATCTTTTAAAGTAACTCTTCTTCTCATTTTAAGCTGTATAACATATTCATGTCACTCTTGCATCCTTTTATATTCAGAATGGCTTAGTTGATAAATGGCTTTCTCAACTTTTTGATGAGGTCAAAAGCAAAGATAAATCTTAAAAACTTTGTACACATGCTTGTAAATAGGAAAAAAGTACAGCCAAAGAAATCTGTAGGGGAACACACATGCTGAGTAAGTAGACTGTTTTCTAAATAGTACTCTTATCCAAATCTTTCTTCGGGCAAAATGATTTTATTACTCTTCGCTTTTCCTCATGATGGTAGCTATGATTCTTCTTGCTGGAAGAATTTGGGGTTTTGGTGGTTTGTTTTGTTTTATTCTGGGTTTTTTTGTTTGTTTCTTTCTTTCTTCTTTCCTTGTTAGGATATCTATTGGGCAGTATCATAAAACCAAACAACAGAACCTATCAGCAAAAGAGAAACCACCCACCCCAAACCCAGAAATAATCCATTTGCACTCTGGAAAGCTGTTTTAAGGCAATTTTTGAGTTAATAAGGTATTTTTTGTTATGAGCAACTAAAAATTTTTCTCCTCTTATTTACAGGTTTATGAGCATGAGGAATTAAAAAAAAGAAAAAGTTTTCTATCCAGATCATATTTATGGGAATGTAGATATGTCAAAAAAAGTATTCTAAATCAATAGTTATATAGTAGTTTCCATATAAAAGAACAAGGTGTTTTAAATTGCCTGTCTTTAACAATGTGGATGCATTTCTTTGGATGATACACAGAACCTTCCAAAAGCTGTTAATTATTGTTTTGTTTATTTCCAAGTTTCCACAAAATCTAGCTGGTGTTTCTGACATTGTGATTTTCTCATGCAGAATTCTTCAGTTGTTTGCCCACGTTGACAGAATGTATAGATTAATACAAAAAACAGTAAGGAAATCCAGCCTATACTTTTGGGATTGAAGAGTCACTCTTGAGCTTTGTTTTCTGGGTGTACTTTTCAGTTCTCCTAGGAACGATAAGGTGAATGGGAAATTGCCCTTTCAAGGAATTGCCGCTACAAAATCTGCATTTCTGTATTTGAGAAGTGCTCTTGTGCACTTACTCCTACCTTAATGTTTTGCTTTCTGTCACAATTTGTCCTTGTTTGATGGTCTTGAAAGAACCCAGCAAAGTTCAATAGACAGGTTGCAAATTTAGAAGGAATCAGTCCTGGAGTAAAGCCAAGTAGATGCATCATTTATCAAAGAATTGATTGCTAAGAAGGTAGATTCAGTACACTGGGAAGGTATTAAATTTTTGGGTAGTATGATGGTTGGATGTTTTTATAAAATCTGTTGTATTAAACCTGCAGTTGATAAAGCAAACGGAATATCTTCCCTTGCATGACTTGCATACTTCTACTGCCCTGGGACACCCAGCAGGTGAAGGTGGGATGCTTTCTGATCCACACTACACTGGTGTAAAACTATGTCGGCTCCAGGGGTTTTAAAATTTCAAGCCTTTTCATTTTCTTGTATAATTCAAAGCAGCAGACTGTTAGGACTTTCATAATACAGTTATTTTATGTTTGGAGACAATTGAAAGGGAATTTAGGAAACCTAGCACAGGAGTGGCTAGCACAGCTTTTCTCGAGGAATGGGAACAGTCACTTCCCCCTTCCCCAGACACAGATCAAATGGCCTTTCTATGTCCTTTGCATGTCCCAGCAGAAATGTTGTGTGGCTTTTCAGTATGGCTTCCTTGTGGCTTTTCACATGGGATTTTGGGGTGTGTTTTCTAATATGTAGGAGATTTATTGTGTTGCATCATGGAGAGGCTGGGGAAGGGATGGGCAGGTCTTCTGGCTGGCATCAGAGCCACCCTAGCAGTGACAGGTGAGTGTGAGGTTTTAAGCATGGATGTGAAAGTGCTGCTATGAGGAAGAGTTTCCATGAGAGGATCTGGGAGCTTCAGCTGGTCTGAAGCCAGGATTATTAAATGAAGAGAGTCTGGCACTGGGGATCTGTGTGACTCAAGAAGGATGGCCACAGGACTGAGATTCCTCTGCTGCTTTGGAGAAGAAAACCCCTAAAGAATTATACAAACACACACGAAACCTTATTTTTGTAAGATTCATAAGGGTTCATAAGTCTGTCTTTCTTTTACTGCTTTGTTGCTTTCTTGTCCCACTCCCTGCAATCGTTACTACACATCTCCCAAGAAAGCCAGGAAATTGGTCAAGCAGCAGAAGAGAGGGAGGATAATAATGTCATGCTGAAGACCTGCTGAGCTGCTGGCCTTGTTATGCCTGCAGGTTAGTCTGCTAGCTGCTGCTGGACTTCTGCTGGCCTTTCTGGAAGGATAAACTAGGATTGCCTGTGAAGCGTAACGGAATTCCATTATCTCTGAGACTTTTACAAAATACATTTAAAATTGGCCAGTGGCTAAAAAGTTAAGGATGAAAAATATAGAAATGTTTAATCACTTTAAAGTATTGTTTGTGGTTTATCAACCTAATAAAAGAGGCTACCTTCCAGGCTGTTAAATCACAGGGTTGGGTTGTTTTTCAGCATAATGTGATGCATGTTTGAGATCTTTGAAACTTGTGTGGTTCTTTGTTTTCTTTTCTGTAAATGGCAATTGAAAAACAGCAACATAATAAATCTTTATTGAAGCTTTAATTATGCCTATTCAATTTTGTTTTACTTAATACCAACTTGTATAAAAACATTATAATTCACATATGTGATGGTCTCTCCAGAAAACTGCTCAAGTAGAGATAAAATAACATCTGTTTTTTATTGTGTAAGTTCTTTCTTGGCTGTGGCTTTGGCTTCTACTTGTGTTAGTTTGTTTGGGTTCTGTATGGGCCTTTAAATAGGTGATAGTATATGACATACAGAATTTCAATTAATGTATCTAAAAATAGATTTTGAATGTTCTGCTTTTAAAAAGAAAATTTCTTTTGCAATTCTGAATGCACTATAGATGAGACCATGGTTACTTCTTTTCCTTTTTTACTTCCCTTTTTCTTTCTCACTGATAATTGAGTTGTGATTAATTGAACAAAAGTTACTGAAGAGGATTATTAGAAACCTTATATGGCTTTTCTTAGTTTCAGCGCTTGCAATTTTTCAGTTGCAGTGAACTTTCATAAAAAGATCATGCAGTTAATCATACTATTTTTATTTGCACAAACGTTTTTTTCAAATGAATGAGCTCTTCAGGAGAGTATTTTGTGTTACTTTGGAAGAAATACAGAACTTTGTGATAATCTATCCTCTGCTTTTTCAAAGTATTGTCTTTTGACATTTCTCAATAAACATTTGAAATAATTTTGAGTCCCTGCCAATGAAAAATAGTGGGTTATGGAGATGAAAACTTGTCAGTTAGAAATAGGTTTGCTAGACAGACTGATTTGTGTATAACCTTTTCACTGCCATGAAACAAATTTTAAGCTATCAGAATCAATGTATTAGCATAGCTTAGCAGGAAGGGATAGCATTTAGACTTCTTTATAGTATTTTGTTTTCTATTTTGGATATTATTATCTGAATTTATAGATGAAAATACAGTAGTGATTTTTTATTCTCAGCACTATGATGATAACTGGGTGTGTCTCTCGCCAGCCTTTGTATCCACCTTACAATGATAAGCCAGCACAATTTCTCCATAATTATCCTTTTCCCACAATACCATGGTGTTTTCACTCTTCATGTCTGATTAATCAGGTAGAGTATCAAAGAACTCCGCTGTATTGGAAAGTATGCAGTTACTGTGGAGGGTGTTTACAGTTGTTGTTTAAAGTTGTTCTGGTTGTATTTGAATATCTTTAATTTTATAGTCTGTGCTTTGACATTCTGTTCAATTTCCCATTGTTCTTTCCCTGGCGATAAATTTTCATTCAGAAATTGATCGCTATTAATTCCGCTTGAACAGGACATACGAGTGCCAAACAATAGTATGGAGTGCCAAACACTCCATCTTTGTAGGAACAGATATTGATCTCCCTTCAAAAATAAATGACCTTCCGTTTGTGTTAGAATTCCTCTTTGATTTGACTGATGACTTGGTTGCCTCTCTTTGAGGATGCTATTCAGTGTTGTTCATGGAGGAGGTGAACGCTCTTTGGTGGTATCGCACACTAGGTCTCTCTCATATGGGAGTTTTTACTGCTAGAGCACAAAACCAGGTATGTGTGCTATGGTGGGGTTTACTGACTGAACCTGAACTGAGGCATTTTGTCCTTGTTTACTCACACCTTTCATGAGTGAAAACTTGTTGATTAGTGGCAGAAGAAGGGATTTGTAGCCTACTGCTAGTTGTTACAGTGTTTGTTCTGTGAAGTGCCTATGTTCTAAAGTAATGGGAGCTCTGTATGTTGTTAACAGTGAAAGAACGACTCATTCTGTCGGAGTTTTAACGCAGGATGCATCACATTCTGTCATGTTTAGTGTTGTGCAAAACTACATGGGCCTTACATTGGTACGACAGTGCTTTCAGAGGTTGTGAACTGTGGAACAAGGTTAAGTAGCTTAAGGAGGTGTATGTGTTCTTTGTCAATGCTGAACCAAGATTTACTTTGAGAAGCAGGTTAAAGATATAAGAATCTAATCGTATTGTTACTCTTTCCATTTTTTAATAATGTTGAAGATTGATTTTTATTTTATCAACATATTATTAATTTGTTACCTTATTTTAATTTTAATTCAGCTTCCTGATGAAGAATTGTTCAGAGACTGTGACTGTTTTGGTAGTTGATTATTTTGGCAATGCTTTTACTTTTTTTTTTCCTCTGTTAAGTGTGAGGTATGAAGGTATCCTTGCCCTACAAGTCGAGTCAAATTTTTTGGATGACTTTTTTTAAATTTTAGTGTTTTTCTTCTCTTTGTAAATGGTTTCCTGATATACTTCTGGCCTAGATTTATTTATTTGTTTCAGTGGCATTGGGAAGAATGTGTCTGGGTGAATTCCACTTTGTGCTTTCTTTTGAGATTCATTTTAATCTCGATTTTAAGCCATATTATGCAAACCACAGAAGGGAATCTAGTAACTCATTGTTGAAATGGAAACCTGCATCGAGGTGGATTTTGCAGGATTTTTTCAGTAGTACTTAACATTTTCATTAGAGGTGTGGAAACTAGAGTAGAGAGGTGGCAGGCTGGAGGGACCGCCAGGGTCTTGGAGGACAGAAAAACAATCATGTTGAGTCTTCAGAGAAGGAAGGTGCAGGAAGGTGCTCTTCAGCGGGGTCCAGGGCAAGGTGCATGGTACTGCTGTGAGAGAGCAGCTGGCTAAGTAGGAGGTGTGCAGAAACCTCTGTGGGGGTTGCAGATAATGACAGTGGAAGTTGGGTTGTCAGTGTGATATTGTTACTGAAAGGCAGTTGCTGTAATGAGAACAGGAATAGGAATAGAGCCTTAGGAGAGACATCAGGATTTCTTCAGGTGTTAAAAATAACTTTGTTACAGTAATAATAGAGGGTGGTTTAGAATATAAGGAACAGAAAGTCAGAGGGATTTGGGCTTCTTCTGAGTTGTCTGAGCAACAAAATTGTTTTAATTAGGAAGCAGTAATCCCAAGTGTTCACAGAAAGAGTATCTGCAACTCAGTCCTACTATATATCATTTTATAGTTCCTGACGGATTTCATATGTACTATGTAGCAGGCAAGATAATAACCATGTATGTGTTTGAGTGAATACCAGTGGCTTTGTCAAAATTATGGCTGGAGATTTCCAGTACATAATTTAATTGCTGAGCTGAAATCTTATGACATATAACCAGGAGGCATCTGAAAGGGGGTCTATTTACAGTTCATGGTTTTAAGTGAGTGCTGGAAACCCAGTGTAATGGCTGCTTGTTTTCTAGCGGTTGGAACCTGTTAATTTGTACTCTTTGTTGAATTCTAGCTGTCTTCCATATTGGTTAGAAGTTTTAACACATCTGAGCATCCTCTTTACATGTGGGTAATCTGTAGGCGGAGTGGAAGGAGTCTGGCTTTCTTGCTTTTCAAATAGATGCGAAATCCCAGAAAGCTGAGATCAGCTGAGCCTCTCTCTCTCAGAATCTAAAGCGTTTACACTTGTCTATATGTGTGAAGTATTTTTACTTGACATGGATCCTATGTAGTTGGTAGTCTGACAAGAGGCTTTCATTTATGGTGGAGCATGGGTTTGGTTAGGACACATTTGTGAGCTGCTATTATGGCTTGTTTCCTGCCTGTTTCCTTGTTTCTTTTGAATGCAAGTTCTGTGTTGCAGTTTAAAAAGAGAGTAGATGTTTACAAATTAAGAGTGTCAGAGCCGCAACTGAAGCCTTGAGTGATCAGTTTTGAAGGCTGATGTTGTTGTTACTCAGTTTCCCTGGATGCTGTCTCTAAAACCAGCTCTGTTCTCTCTCTTTTTTGTTCACTGAGTAATTCTACCATAGAGAAAATGTCCAAGATAACTCCCAGAGGAAATGAAGAAATATGAAGGAGATTGGTTTGCTGCAAAATACTGTCATATCTCTTAAGTAATTGAGAATAGCAATATTTTGACGGCCGATTGAACATGAGCC